>NW_028179056.1:0-12535 GCF_964030765.1 Micromesistius poutassou | reverse complement strand
GCGCTCCTTTCACTCCTTCACCTTATATGCCACCTCTTCTCTCTGTCCCACAACTCTTTCTCCCCTGAGGACCTCCCCTCGTTCCTTTCCAGCTCAGAGGGTGTACAGGGGTTAGGGTTGGCTTTTAAAGGGAAGCGGTAAATCAGGTAAAGAGGAAGAAAACTGGCCGGTATTTATGTATTAACACATTTTAAATCAGCCCAAGAGCTCTACACTATCTCCAAAGTCACAAAAGATTAACTTTGTATGTGTGTGTGTGTGTGTGTGCTTGTGCATGCGCGCGTTGCGTGCGTGTGTGTGTGTGTTGTGTATTTATAATTTTTGTCTGGGTGTCGGGTGTGTGTGTGTTTGTGTGTGTGTGTGTGTGTACGTGTGTGCGTGGAACATATACCTTATGGAGAGTTTGACACCAGATGTTGTTACAGAAGAAAGTAGGAAGGAATGCAATTAGTCCCGTCAGCTCGGAGATCCATCACTATCCATTAGACTCTCTGCAAGGTGAGGAAAGGAGAGAATCTACACACACACACACTCACACACACAGACAACCAGCTAGACTGACATTTATGAAGATGTATCGTGTCTACGGTGAACGATCCAAATAACATTTAAGAAGATCTCAAATGTTTTTATTGCCTTGGAGCCATTTTCCAAACTCCAGATTGTTGGGATCAGATCTTTGCCTTCACATTCCTATATTGTCTTAAGTCCTCCAGCATCTAGTCATTCTCCCTGCGTCTTTGATGAAGCTGTGAATCACCAAGGCTGTCCCTCTGCGCCTCATCCATTAATCCACAAGGACATGTAAACTTACGACAACTTCTCCTCTTATGCATGCTGTGTCTCCTTCGACTAGCTGCCAACGCACTGGGTGATTATGTGTAGCAAGGTCTAGATGGCCATCTCATAATGTTCCTTAAGAAACCAGAAAATCCACTTCCGCATGCCTTATAACACAGTACAGTTTCCATTTTTTGCTCAGTATTTGTTGAATACAACCAACAAAAAAAAAGAAGTCATAAGGCCAAACTGGTTAGATAGTAATTCATGCCATTAATACTACCTCCTCCAACAGCCTCATGCATTGGATATCTTTTTTATCGTTCTACAATTGATACTTAACTATATGAAAGTTCTCAAATATCTTGTGTTTGACAAACGTCTGTAGAACATCCCAGTTAATTTACCTCATCTGAACTGGTAAAGTGGGTAGTGATACATTGGCATCTCATAATGAGTCATTGGGACCTTGATGTATGACTTATACTGTATTATATGAAATACGTAAGAGATGTTGATGATGGACCCTAGTAAGATCCTAGGAGTGGGTGGTTAAGAGTCTACACACAAAGTCTGTTTGATGCCACTAGTATAATGTAAAGAATTTTAAAACTAAAGGATTCACTTTGTGTGAGGTACACAGCTCTACTCAGGGTTTAAAAAGCGTCTGCTTTGGATCAATGTTTTCTTTTGAACGACCATTAAGACTTGGCACATCATCATTTTACAGTGACCCTCGACATATTAAGCAAAAATAAATATCCTCCCTGCAAATGCAGAAATGTAATTATAACGGAACAAACAAAATAAGAGGAAGTAGGTCAAGGGTTTTATATTGGAGAGGCCCCTAATGTGGCCATTAGGGGCCTCTCCAGTCCAGTGGCCCCTTGGCTTCTTAAAAGCGACCGTTCCCTTCGCTACATCTTCAAACACCCATGGCCCTTAGTCTGATGAGTTCTTCTTAAAGAAGGGCTGCACGCTTTTCTTTTTTTGCCAGTGTGTGCACTTTTAATTGTGCTCCCGTTACTTTCTTGCCCATTTGAACCCCCTCGGCCCCTCAATTTTACTCGATCTGTCTCTCTCTCTCTCATGTGTGCTCGCTCTCTCTCCCTCTCGCACTCTTCCTCTCCTGCACTGCCCCTATCTCACCCACTCTCTCTGCCCCCCCCCCCCCCCCCCCCCCCCAACACCACTCAACCCCCCCCCCCACAACCACCAGCCAGCCTCCCGACCACCACCCAAACCCCGCTCTCTCATTCTGTCTTTTAGCACTTTCTATTTTTCCCTCCTCTATCTGTCCGTTCTTCAAAGGCAAGCTCATTCACTTTATTTAATTTCACAGAGGAAGCCTAAGGGAGAGGCGGAACGAGAGGCGCCAGTGGAAGAAAGAGACAGAGAGGAGAAAGAGAAAGAGCTGCTTTATTTGGCTATGACGCTTCGTGGAATTACAGCAGCCTTTATTATGAAAAATATAAAATGATTTGGTGATGGTCGCGCAAGTACCGGCCGCCGGCGTCCCTCATGAAAAAAAGAAACAGCATCAAAAGCAGTGGGCTGGCCTCATTTTTTTTTTTTTTATTTAGGACTTAAATCGCGTTAACACCGCGTTTGCGTGTACAAAAAAAAAAAAAAAAGGCTGAAAACGCAGTGTGCCATATGCAAACATGCCGATGTGCGTTGTCTTTGCCATGCCCTCGCGCTACACAGGGGAGATAATAATTGGGTTCTTTATTCAAAAGGTGGACCAACAAAATGAACCGGCGCGTCGAACGGTGCTCGTGGCGGCGTGGCCCTGGAGAAGACGCCAGTCCGGTGCACACACACACGCCGGCCTCCGTGTCTAGCCTGCGTGTGTTTCAGTCTCTAAAGGCCTTTGTGCTCATGTACAGGTGTAACCTCTCAGAAGAAAATGACCCTTTATGTCCATGTTCCGTTCATTGAGTAACCCTGATCACACACACACACACACATACACACACACACACACACACACACACGCGCGCGCGCACACACACTCAACCACCAGCCCACCCCCTTAAGAGTCCTGCGTTGCGTAATGACCTGTATTGTTAGGTGTTTCTTTTCAGTCGTGTGTGTTCTCTGTTTTTGTGAGTTCAAGGGTGTCTGAATAAGAACCGTTTTTTTTTTTTGTTGCAACACGCAGCGACACCAACTGATGATGTAAGATGCAAAACCATATGCTGTAGATGTAAATGTGTGTGTCAGTGTGTTTGTGTGTGTGTGTGTGTGTGTGTGTGTGTGTGTGTGTGTGTGTGCGTGTCTTTGTATGTGTGTGTGTGTGTGTATGTCTGTGGGTAGCGTGTACATTTGAATATTTGTAGACAAACGACAAATTGTAGATAACGGTGGGCTTGAGGAAGATTGGAAACACGAGGGAACGAGGGAAAAGATGGAAAAGACGAGGGAAAAGATGAGCAAATCGAAGTGGTTTCTGCGTGTTCATTTTCAATAAGTTAGAAGAGTATACTCAGTAACTGAAATGGTATATATCACAAAAAATATATATCACATGACTTTCAACTCCATCAGTCGACTGCTGAAGAAATAGAACGAGGTAGAACTCCATGAGATGAGATGAGATGAGAGCTTAATCTACAGGGGTGTATTTAAAGTCTTTGTTGGCATTGTTATGATGAGCTAATTTGGCCCCTGAAGTTATGAAATGTTACATGAAACGTCAGGACTGCAGGGACGCAAGCCCAAACCCCTAAATAAACATCAAACAAAGAAAGAAGATTTACCTGTTTGCCCATTAAGTGTATTTTTTTTTTCCTTTTTAATTCCCACCTTTCAAGGAGGCAGAAGAGGGAACATAAGCTCTGAGAGAGAGAGAGAGAGAGAGAGAGAGAGAGAGAGAGAGAGAGAGAGAGAGAGAGAGAGAGAGAGAGAGAGAGAGAGAGAGAGAGAGAGAGAGAGAGAGAGAGAGAGATCAGCTCAAGCTGGAGGCAGAACATCCACTAGGAATACATGCAGCGGTATGCCCGAAAAAAGAAAAAACGGAGAAGTCAAAAAGAAAGTAAAAACATGCCTTTTGTCTCTCTTCTCTTCTCCATTCTCTCCTATTTTATTCCCTTTGTTAGTGGAACCCGGAGAGCAGGACTTCTGAGGGAGCGGCAATGAGCACATCAAAGCGGGCGGGCAGATTGCGGCCCAACGGACCCAGCCCGGGAGTGGGCATTCATTTGTTTTGTTGAAAATGTAGAAGGGATTGAGCGTCAAAGTGGGAAATAAAAGCAACATTTTTTTTCTCTTGTTTTTTCTTTTGTGTTTATTTGTAGCTTTTTTTTCACCCTTTCCCTTGTCCTTTTTTCTTCCGCTGGATTTTTTCCCTTCAACTGTGTTCTCCTTCCGCCAAAGTTTCCAAAGTGTCGAAGGTGGCGGCTGGTTGGGAGAGAGTGAGGGAGGAGAGGGGGGAGGGAGGGAGGAGAGGGGGGAGGGGGGTGGGGGGGCGGAAGGTGAGGAGAGAGAGGGGGGGATAGGGGGGGTCACATTGGCACCTTGTTCTGTCAGATGCAGGATCAGGGATCTGTTCTCTACTCTTCCTCTCTCAGCGTTTCTCTCTGTTTGTCTTTCTTTTGCTCTCTCTCTCTCTCTCTCTCTCTCTCTCCTCTCTCTCTCTCTCTCTCCTCTCTCTCTCTCTCTCTCTCTCTCTTGACTCTTCTGACAAGCTCTCTTTGAGTTCAGCCCACATGGCTCTGGGCGAAAATCAATGCCCATATGGGTCTTCAGCTGCTCTGCACTGGAGTAATGAAGGTGGTGGTGGGGTAGGGGGGGGGCGGGGGAGGCATGTGTGTATGTGGGGGGTGCGGGGGGGGGGGAGGGGGGTGCAAATAGAGAGAGAGAGAGAGCTAGAGAAAGAAGGAGAGAGAGAGAGCGAGAGACCACTGATTGCAGACAAATTTTTTCATCAGGGCTAACAAATTGTGCAGCTGTTTACTGAAATAATGGATGAATAATTAAAAGAGAAATGCTCTTGGACTTTTTTTTTTCTGTAGTGCCCCAGGTGCAATTTGTATATGTGTGTGAGTGTGTGTGTGTGTCTTTGTGTGTGTGTGTGTGTGTGTGTGTGTGTGTGTGTGTGTGTGTATGTGTGTGTGTGTGTGTGTGTGTGTGTCCATACGTGTGTGTGTGTGTGTGTGTGTGGGTGGGGGGGGGGGGGTGTGTGGGTGTGTGTGGGTGTGTGTGTGTGTGTGTGGGTGTGTTTTTTTTTTGGTCTGTGTGTTTCTTGGTCAGCGAATGATTGTGATTCAAGAATTAAAGATGATTAAGGTGGACCATTCAGCCAGGAATTAATATTTTGCAGACCGGGGGCATCCAGTGACCATTAGCCCACATATCTCGCTGCTGGGTCACGACCCCTGCTGGTTCAATCGGTAGACAAGCTATTGATCGCCGTCGGAGCGGGGTTCTTTTTTCCCGTGCACCTCTGTGTCACGACTAAGGTTTCTCATTGGTTTAATTGTGATTTTTTTGCATTGTTTTTCCTTTTTTGTTGTTGAATTGCAAAGCAGGGAGTGGGTGGCTTTTTTTTAGATAGTGGTCTAATGAGATACATACATAAGTGGATTGTTTTATTTATGGTGTTTGTGTGTGTGTGTGTGTGTGTGTGTGTGTGTGTGTGTGTGTGTGTGTGTGTGTGTGTGTGTGTGTGTGTGTGTGTGTGTCTGGGGCTGGGGGGGGAAGGTGTGGAGTTGGCGATAGGAGGGATGGAACGGAAGCAGGTCAAAGTGCAAGAGCCCACAACGTCGAGTTAGGGACTGTTTTTTGGTTGATGTGTTGTCTGTGCATAGTTGTTGGTGTCTTCTCCTTCTCCACTCAGCCTTTCCCTTTTTAGAATCAACCCCAACATTCCCTGGACATTGCGCAGTATTTGGCCTTTTCAACCACGTTGGCCAGTGATGTGCTACCTTGACTCTTGCTATCCCTCTTGGCGGGTGTATATTAAACATTGCTAATGACAAGTGTTTTAGGAATCTGCAATTGAATAGCAAACGTAAACATTTTCCTGTCCCTGACCTAATTGACTGTGTGTAACGGATATCAACAGGGAACGACAGGCTGTTTTAAAAAAGCCTTGTGATTGACATGAGGGAAGCTTCATAGAAGAGCGGAACGTCCAGAGCTCATCTCTTGCGCTGCGTTGCAATGGACCGGGCAGAAGAATCTGAAAAATGTCCACGGGCTGTGATTGTTAGCCAAGCAGGGCAAGGTTTGGGCCATATCTTTTTCCCTTAGACCGTGCAATCCACATGCTACGTTTCTTTGTAGCAGAGAAGCACGTTCCTCGGGAACCATCTCACCTGATGGATTTGTTCCGGTCCACTTTTCTGAAACATTTCACACGGCCCATACAGAACCATTTGAGATGCCTTGGGGATCTGTTTTTCACTCTGCTGCTTTCCTTCTCGGGTACAGGGGGAGGGAAGGAAAGTATTAGGAAATACTCTGACTCAGTAGAAACCAGCGTCGCCGCTCTCCTGCCAAAGACCTGTTGAAAAGAACCAGATCGGTGTTGGGATGTGGTTTTATTTGATCTTAGTTGAATTGAAACTTTATTCAACCAGGTGAGTCGCGTTGAGATTGAACTCTGTATTCCAAAAGAGACCTGGCTGAAAAATCAACTACAAAAAACATCACATTTTACAAGGACATGGGCAACATGGAAAACACAACGTGACTTTCAAATCAATTGCAACGGCAATGTTCAACATCAATCCCACAACACTCAGGGCGCAGCCACTTCTGGGAATGTTTTCTGGGAATGTCTTAGTCCCAGCCCCTCCAGGATCGTGTTTTCCAGCTGTACTTCAAAAAAAAGAAAAGAAGTCACAACGTTCCGAGCTGCTCTGGAACTGTGATGTTTTCAGAGACTGGCGTTGTGGTGGTTCTTGTTGTTGCACTTGTACTGCATGCTGACCCTTTCCCACCCCCCCCCCCCACTTTCCACTGGTTTTAATCACCACGGCCAGACGAACAGGGTCGCCCAGGGAGGCTTTAAGGGGCTTTTCAAGCCTTCATCCAGGTCTTAGCCTTTAAAGACCCTGGCCAGTCATCAGGCTGTGAAGAAACAGATACACACATACACTCACACACAAACACGCACAGACAAAGCAACACATACTGTATACACACACACACACACACACACACACATACACACACACTGTGGCAACCCGGCCCGGTCCCAATCAACGTGATGCAGAGCACCTGAGGAAGCCTGTTTAAAAGGCAGGCTTCCACGTCCATTCTGGGCTCTCTCGTGGCTGGGGTGGACGGAGAGTCCAGCCGTTGTGGCTGCGCCACGCAATCATCTTTTGGTAACACTTTACAATAAGGTACACAGAAACGTAGGTAGTTACTGAGGAACGAATGAGTAATGAATGAGTAACGAATGAGGAACGAATGAGTAACGAATGATGAACGACGAAGTGACAGTTACTCAGTAACTACTGAGGAGTTACTGGTAAACAGACCAGGGGACTACTGAGGAACGAATGAGGAACGAATGAGGAACGAATGAGGAACGAATGAGGAACGAATGATGAACGACGAAGTGACAGTTACTCAGTAACTACTGAGGAGTTACTGGTAAACAGACCAGGGGACTACTGTATTCGTTACTGAGTAACGAATGATGAACAACCAGGGGCCCTAAAGTGACAGTTACTCAGTAACTACTGAGGAGTTACTGGTAAACAGACTAGGGGATACTGTATTAATGAATCATTCTGTGAAATAGCAAACTGAACAATTTGGTTATGAAAGCAACTGAATTTTCCTGGGATTTCACAATTAGTTAATAAATTAACAAGGCACAGACGGGATGATTGTCATATTTTAATAAAGATATTCACAATACATACATTCATATTCACATTTAAGGTTTATTATGTGGCATTAGTAATGTTGAAGGCTTAAAAGCAATTGTCCACCACTGCAGGGCACGCTTTAAACCTGCCTCCCTTGGTTTCAAGCGCTGTCGAGGGCTGGCTTGGGTCCCACACTGGATCGACTGGTAGAGCTGGATCTGACTGATGAGTTGTTACTCTTTCGCGATCCATTCGTTCACCAGTAGTTAAGCTTTATGAATCATTCGTTTACCAGTAGTGAAGCTTTTTGTGTACCTTCATGTAAAGTAATGCATCATACTGAGTTGTTACTCTTTCGCGAACCATTCGTTCACCAGTAGTTAAGCTTCATGAATCATTCGTTTACCATTAGTGAAGCTTTTTGTGTACCTTCATGTAAAGTAATGCATCATACTGAGTTGTTACTCTTTCGCGAACCATTCGTTCACCAGTAGTTAAGCTTTATGAATCATTCGTTTACCAGTAGTGAAGCTTTTTGTGTACCTTCATGTAAAGTAATGCATCATACTGAGTTGTTACTCTTTCGCGAACCATTCGTTCACCAGTAGTTAAGCTTCATGAATCATTCGTTTACCATTAGTGAAGCTTTTTGTGTACCTTCATGTAAAGTAATGCATCATACTGAGTTGTTACTCTTTCGCGAACCATTCGTTCACCAGTAGTTAAGCTTCATGAATCATTCGTTTACCAGTAGTGAAGCTTTTTGTGTACCTTCATGTAAAGTAATGCATCATACTGAGTTGTTACTCTTTCGCGAACCATTCGTTCACCAGTAGTTAAGCTTCATGAATCATTCGTTTACCAGTAGTGAAGCTTTTTGTGTACCTTCATGTAAAGTAATGCATCATACTGAGTTGTTACTCTTTCGCGAACCATTCGTTCACCAGTAGTTAAGCTTCATGAATCATTCGTTTACCATTAGTGAAGCTTTTTGTGTACCTTCATGTAAAGTAATGCATCATACTGAGTTGTTACTCTTTCGCGAACCATTCGTTCACCAGTAGTTAAGCTTCATGAATCATTCGTTTACCATTAGTGAAGCTTTTTGTGTACCTTCATGTAAAGTAATGCATCATACTGAGTTGTTACTCTTTCGCGAACCATTCGTTCACCAGTAGTTAAGCTTTATGAATCATTCGTTTACCAGTAGTGAAGCTTTTTGTGTACCTTCATGTAAAGTAATGCATCATACTGAGTTGTTACTCTTTCGCGAACCATTCGTTCACCAGTAGTTAAGCTTTATGAATCATTCGTTTACCAGTAGTGAAGCTTTTTGTGTACCTTCATGTAAAGTAATGCATCATACTGAGTTGTTACTCTTTCGCGAACCATTTGTTCACCAGTAGTTAAGCTTTTTGAACCATTCGTTTACCAGTAGCGAAGCACTTTCGGGTTAGTTATAAAACCCCAAACCACTGATGACAATGAGGGATCTACAGCCACTTTAGTTAAAAATGTATACAACATAGGGAAATATATATACATATACTGCGCTCATGACACATAATAACATATAACATAATAACAGGATAATATAGAAAATATTAACAATTTAAAACACAAACAGAAACAAAAAAGGCATTTTAAAATGTAACAAAAAAAGGCACTCTAAAAACAAAACAAAAACCAGCTCTCTTCATCTGACACGGCTGTAGCGATCCATCGCCTCTTCTGGGGTGAGGACTGAAACAAAGAAAATGATAAACATGTATTAACAGTAGTATTTTGTCAGGATGATGGTAGTGCAGTTGGTTAGGGGTTTACTAGTATTAATACTATTCTTGTATTAGGGTTATATAGTGGCAAGTTAGTTCTAAATTACATTCTAGAGTAATGAATGTACAGAGGTATAATAATAATAATTATTAAATTGTAATTTCCAGTAGTATCAAGAGTACTGTGAGTGTACTGTCTATTCAAGTAGTATTATCTGTACTCTTTAACAGTAGGTTATTATAAATCAAATGAGCACAACTAGAGAGTAAAGTGGGAGTACTGTATAGTTTAGACATGTGGTAGAATAAGTGGATTATATTGTTTAGTGTTATTTGAAAGCCATGTTCCTGCTGTAGCTTCATCCATTATGCTGCTTTGAACAGTCAGACGTGTTCAGACGTGGCTTTGATATTATAAGCAGACTTGGGACCAGCTGACCACCTAGCTCGTTAAATAAATGGGTAAGAATTGATCAATTAATCCAGCACCATGAATATAACCATAACCAAAAACTTTTTTATTTTCTACTTAGTAGACTAACTTAAAGTGGCTTAACTGACCTCAATCTAATTTATGTCATTGCTGTTCTAAGTTCCTTCCCATTCCCAAAGCACTTTCCGGTTACGATATCATGTAAAGGTAGATACTTGGTTACTGCAATGTTCAAGTACAAATGGAGTAAATATTACTAGCATCCTCTTGTCTTGGATCCCCTCTAGACACTAGCCTTCAACCAGTTAAGGTGAGCACCCTTATTTTAACATCATAAAACCAGGAAGTAGAAAAGAGGTTTAAAAGTAACACTATTATAGTGTTTTCATAGTGACGTTCATCAGTTATTAATCATTATACTGTGTACAACTACATTTCACAGTCACATGAATCTGAGTATATCTGTTAAGTATGCTTAACATTTAAAATAAAAAATTAATTACCTGCTTCCTCTGCTGCAGTTTGGCTACTGCGCTGTTCGGATTGTTCCCGCTGACTCGATGGCGCTGTAACATTTTGGAGCACAGAAAGAATGGTTGGTGTAAGGGGCTCAAAACCTTATGAAGAATATTGATGAATGCATACAGAGTGACGTTTTTGTTCATTTGAAAATTGTATGGATACCTTAAAAAAATATATATACAGTTAGTTAAGAAATAAGGGTTTTATTCACTTTGGGCAATGACATTATCCATTGTCTTTAATGTTATAATATGTAATAATAATATGTATGATCATATGTCATTTTGATTTATGACAAATCATCATCAATTCATTTGTCATGGTTCCACATGCAGTCCATTGTGTAGAAGACATGTTTGAGAGATTCAGTTGTTAACATTACATACTGTAACTATGGACTAAATTGAAAAGAAAAAAAACAGGGAGAAAGGTATTACCGTAATAGCACTATAACAGTGTAATGTAGCAGTCTTCGGGTTTTTTAGTAGTTAAAAACAACTCCAAAAACTATTCAAAGACGTGGTAACTGACTCGCCTAATTTAACATTAGATACGTGGTTGAACCGTCGGTCTTTTGACCTAGTTAAGAGTTAAACTTTTGTGTTTGACAGATGATTAAAATTTGCTTGCAACGTCGGCTATCTAGCCAGCTAGCAATCCATTGGTTAGTGACAAGGTTAGCTAGCAAGGCCAAAAAATACGTGATAGAACAGACGTGGTACGATGTCAAATTAGCTCATTTTAGGAAGCTAAGCAATGTGACCGAATCATTACACTCTCAATTAATAATGAAATAACTTTAAAGCATGTACTTACATTCTAACATGGCTGTCTCTACATGTGGAAGCTCTTCCGTGGGCTGCCTTTTTCTCTTACTCTTTCGCTGAGTCTCCATTGTCAAGTCCTTCTGCACGACCTCCTTGCCCGTCGACAGAGAGTGGGCGTGTCCGACGCATGGGGTAAAACGATCTGCGTATAACGTGCCCCCTACCCACTGTACACGTCCGTCGACGACAAGGGACGCTCCCGAATTGCATTGTGGGTCCGCATGTGCAAGACAGGAAGACGGTTTGATGCGAAGTTATCATGACCCTGCACGCTGAAGTACTCAGTCTTATTGAGGGAAGACAGACTTTTAAAAAGAAATTAAAATTGATAAAATGGCTCCAAAAGAAGAAGTTACTTAAAGCCAAAATAAAATGCAAACTCTGCAAAAAGAGCATGAAAATGAAGGAAAACGCAAACGTTGACGGACTGCAGTGGTAAGTATTCTTTTTTTGGTACGGTTTTTATCGATGACTTCCTTTGTTTACTGATATGTCATGTTATAAATTCAAGTTCAGTAACATTAATATTTATCATGAAGAAATGTGTTTTCTTCTGTAGGCAGTGCCGACGTAATAAACATAGAGGGAAAACGACGAGGAAGTCAGTGAGGTGCGGGTCACTTTTTGAGAGGAGCAAATTGTCCCTATTCAGCTGGATGAAATACATTTATAGGTAAGGTATGCAGTAGGGCTGTACGGTATGGACTACAATTTATATCACGGTATGATTTGAGGCATATACGGTAATGCCGTATTATATCACGGTATGTTCATTTTATCTTCTAATTTCTATATAAATGTTTCTGAAGGGGTATCATCAGCCAATCAGCGTTCACTCCCTGAGGGACGTAACATAACAGCCAATCAGCGTTCACTCCCTGCAGTCCAGACTAGAGTGAATCGCAGCACTCCCGGAGCTCTATATCTAAATAATATAATTAAGCAATAGATCACGACAGGCTGTGGTATACGGTCATTATACCACAGTTATTGAGTAATTGTAATTGTTGTAATTGAATGTTATTATTGTGTCATGCACACAGTTATGACTTATGCCTTCTTAGGCTTTAAAAACACTTTGAAACTCATCAAATTCACATCGTTTTGGCCAGAGGACCAGCATAATTTCTTAACCGTGCAAACAAAATAATCTTTGACTATGACATGTTCTAGAATTTTTTATTAATTGTCGGTCCTAATGTTTATTTTTCTGTCTTCTACTACTTTATCACAGTATGGAAGGGGGAGATTTGGAGCTACCTGGAGGAGGAGAAAATGGGTCTTCTTCCTTGGCAGATTGCTGCATGACATTGGCCACGAACACCAATAACATTTCATTGAGTTTTGTTGAAACTTCTTTTCTTTGTT
>NW_028179057.1:0-14180 GCF_964030765.1 Micromesistius poutassou | reverse complement strand
TCTGGAAGAGGCCAGCGTGCAAACGGAGCGAGACAAACAGGCACAGCACACAGCTGATGTCCGACCGCTTCGCATGGGTAAAACATTACTCCTCGACAAGGCCTGGTGTGTTTGGGACAGCCCAATGAGGAAAAGGGACCACGGGCAGGTGCTTAAAACACACACACACACACACACACACACACACTAAAGAACATGGACTTTGTGTCTGAGTGTGCGGCTAGCTGTTTGTTTTAATAGAAAGACATTACTAGATATTCAGGCACTTCAGGCACAAACAGCATTGCACTCTCCCATCCACACACATACACGGTTTGACTGAACTATGACATTGTCATGCTTATACAAAATGCCAGATTATCCCCAGGAGAGCACTTTTCTGCACATGCACTGAGAAGTGTCCATCAACTCTGATAAGAGATGTTGAAAATGGAGTGTGCATGCAAGACAAACATTCCTATTTTGGCATATGCAGCACTGTTTATTCCTTCATAAAAGGAACCGCTTAGCCTGTGGCACTTTACAAGATGATAATATAAAAGGGCATCAAACTAGTTCAAGTATAAAGCAAAGCTTTGTATTGCCATTGATAATATAAGTATTCATAATTCAAAAAAGACACTATTAGGGCAAGGTGTGTGTGTGTGTTAGAACACACTCGTTTTTCACCCCCAAAATACACACACACACACACACACACACACACACACACACACACACACACACACACACACACACACACACACACACACACACACACACACACACACACACACACACACACACACACACACACACACACACACAGCTGTCATATCCTGCATTGATAATAATGGCAGTGATGAATATAGCTAGTCATAAATCACAGGACCTCACCCCTAAATGTGACTCACAGCCTGAGCCTTACTCTGCATGTGTGTGTGCACGCATGTGTGTCCGTGGTGTGTGTACGTGTTTATGTGTGTGTGTGTACGTGTGTACGTGTGTGCAGGAGAGAGGCGATGGGAGGACTTGTCATAGGCTATGCATCAGTGGATATGTCCAGTGACACCTTAATGTGCTTGGCTTGTCTAAGGAAACCCTGCGGGCAACACACACACACACACACACACACACACACACACACACACACACACACACACACACACACACACACACACACACACACACACACACACACACACACACACACACACACACACACACACACACAGTGTATATTCAGGGTGCACATGTAAAAAGAACCTGAAATGGGCTCGACACACCAGCCTTCCTCCCCATAACAGCAATGTTCAGGAATCGAAGGAGGGAGAGGGACATAGGGACAGAGAGAGAGAGAGAGAGAGAGAGGGGGGAGCGAGAGAGAAAGAGGGGAAAAAGGTCCTCTCTCTTTGTCACGTACACATGTATGAACTACTCTACTGAAGAAGGTGTAATAGAAACAAGAGAAAGGTTAAAAAGAAGCAAGGGGAGGGGGAGAGCGGGACGGTAGCAACGAACAGGAGGTGAACATATAAATGGCGGGGGGGTTGAAGTGAGAGGAAGAGATCATGGACTGCGATAGGACGAGGAGAGGAAGAATAAGAAGGTGCAGTGAGGGAGATGGGGGATTGGGAGGGGGGAGGGACTGAGGCTTGGGACAGACTCATTAAAAAAAAAAAAGGGAATGGGATCAGAGAGAGGCGGACGGAGCAGCATCGGCCAAGGTTGGAGCTCTTAATTTGGGCTCAGATGGAAGTGTGCACGTATAGCGGCTCAAGTCAGGGGGGAGGGGAGGGGTTGGGGGGGGGGGTGGAAGCAAGATGTGGATTCTAGAAAGCAGGAGATGATGGCCAGGGGATGTATGATGATTTAGGGGGGGTGTGAAGGAAAAGGGTAAGTGGGAGGGGAAGGGAGTGTGTATGGGAGAACCGAACACCACACCCTATAGTCATTAGTGTTGGGAAAGGGGGGTTAAGCTGGAGCTCTGGCAACCCCAAGGCCGTGTCTTCTCAACCCAGCGGCTGCTAGCCATTAATAGATCAAAGACACAAAGGCAGAAAAATGAACTTTGATAGCTGATAGAGACAGTGGGTCTTTGTGTGTGTGTGTGTGTGTGTGTGTGTGTGTGTGTGTGTGTGTGTGTGTGTGTGTGTGTGTGTGTGCAGGGGGGTGTGTGTGTGTGTGCAATAGTGGCGCGTGTCCTTGTGTGCATTATATTTTTCTTGTCTTGCAATCTGTGCCGTGTGTGTGTGCGCTAGTGTCCCTCATGCCCTTAGCTGTTCTAGTCGGAAAGATTAAAAGTGAACTGGGTCAACCAGGCACGCAGACACACATTGTCTACATTTTGGGAACAATCTTAACCAAGCTACAGATCCAGACACCTCCATCCATTGAACAGTTGAATAAACCATGCCTCTCTCTCTCTCTTTTTGTGTGTTAGAGAGAGGCAGACAGAGAGAGGGGAGAGAAAGAGAGATGGTATGTATGCGTGTATAATGGAACCGTTATTAGACGCCAGCCGTGAGGTCCATGTGTGCAGCAGCTGGTGGTGGTTTAGTGTGTGCATGTGCGTGCGCGCGCGTGTGTTGGAAGAAATGTATGTTTGGAACGTAGCCGGGCTCCAGACTACACTGCACCCCTGTAGAGGAGACAGCTAGTGAGAACCTTACAGGGTCAACACCATTGTAAGGCGAACTATAACTACATGCATACCAGAAATGTGCCTTTTATTGCGTGTGGGTGTGCGTATGTGTCCGTGTGCATGTGTCTATCGTCGTGCGTACTCGTCGTGCGTGTATGTGTTCATGAATACAGGTGCATGAACGCATGCACGTGCACGCGATGTGTGTGCGTGCATGCGTCACTACATTTAGCTAACGAGCCATTGTTGCCACCGAGCTTGGAACTTCAGAATACGGCGGGCTAACAATGCATCGCTGTGGGGAACGCTCTGCATTGTGTTTACTATATGCTGATTATTTTTGTGTTATCTCCATTCATTGTGACTCGTGCCGCAGCTCATTTCGTTTCCACGTCGGCCATGCATGGAGGAACGGGAGGCTGTTTTCCATTTTGTTGGGAATGCAACTCGTTAAGAGAATGGGTGTGTGTGCGGTTTACACACACACACACACACACACACGTCCCCAAGGCATGTCTACATGTTTAAATACATATTTCACTATCTGTTGATAGGTTTATGTCTGCATGCTCTGCGGCAACTGTGTGTGTGTGTGTGTGTGTGAGTGTGAGTGTGTGTGTGTGTGTGTGTGAGTGAGAGAGGGAGAGAAATGACATCATACATTACTAATCGTTTTTTTTTGGGGTGTGCGTTTACAGGTCCTTGTGAGCCCCCTAAACCAGGGTGCATTGCAGCAGGTGCGTGTGTCTGAACCTCACCTGTTTGTCGGTCAGTGTGTAGATGTGCTGCTGGTCGGGGCTGAACAGCATGTCTCTCAGTAGGGGACTCCCCGTCTCGCTGACCGTCACCTTCTCGTAGAGCAGCGCCGGGCGGTTCGGACTCACCGAGTTCACCAGAATCTACAGAGACACACACACAGACCACGCCGTGAGTCCCACGACAATGCACGGAGAGCACCGCGTCGGCGAGACCGCTCACTGCAAACACAGCAGAAATGCACGTTTCGATGAATCCGCACGTAGGAAGGACGTTGACGCACGCGCAAAACGAGCTTCGTCGAACATAATATACATAAAAAGAAAATCATGAATAATATATACATCAAATATACATCAAATAAACTTCAGGACGGCAGACAGCAGATTGTCGGCCGAGATTTCCCCCTGTGTGTCAGAGGCATGCGACGGGGGGGGGGGGGGGGGGGGGGAGGGCTCCTGCCTTCAGAAACTTGATTACCAAACACACCTGTAGACAAATACATACGGTGGTTCCAATCACACACCCACAAGCACGCAGAAACACACAAACACCCACAATGAACATAGCTCCTTTTGTTAGCGTTACGGTGAATAATTTACCCAGATATGGAAAATAATGGCGCTATAGATGATAGGAGAGGATAGGAGAACGGCCGAATTGGAATAGGCAGTGAGCCAAAGTCCTTTCAACAGGAAATGAAAAGGAGTGGAGCATTGGATGATGGGGTGATGAGAGAGGCTGGCAGGGTGGGGGTGGGCGGTGTGCAAGTATCAGTCGTCCATTACTAAGCTTTGTCAACTCCCAGCAACTATCAGCTCCCAATGACAGGGACAGCAAGCAGAGAGGCATTGAAAAGGCTGTGTGTGTGTGTGTGTGTGCACGCACGCACACACACACACACACACACACACACACACACACACACACACACACACAAATAGATGTGCAATCATAAATGCTAATTCTTACACAAACGAGCGCACTATGCACAGACAGTGACAGATGCAAGTAACACTGATCATCTGGAATGTGCACATTTCTGTGTGCGCACGTTAAATCTCTGCAATGATAGTGTTTACTTTGGCTGAATCTGACAAGGAGAAAATCTGAGGCAACACTCCCATTTTCTGTGTGTGTGTTTGTGTGTTTTGTGCTTTTTATGGAGAAAGAGTCTTTGTTTGTTTTCAGAGAGGAAGAGAGAGTGTAGGGGGGGAGCAATAGGAAAGGAAAGAGAGAGCAGTCCTCTAAGCACAAAACATAAAGAGATAGGGTTAGGTGATAAAGAGCTGGAGATGAGGGGAGCTATGGATGTTATTATCTGGATAATGGGCCCGTAAACAAAGGATACATTTCATTCACAAATGCTTAAATCCAGGCCTGCATGAGCACACACACCCATACAGAATAACATTTTCATAAGCAAGGACACGCACAACAACCAAATAGCACAGCCCCCCAACACACACACAGGCAACATCACACACACAGGCAACATCGCAAACACACACACACACACACACACACACACACACACACACAGGCAACATCGCAAACAGACACACACACCAGTAAATGAAGATGGACTATAGAGGAGAAATGGGGAAATTCTGCTTCCCTCGATCCGTCCTTTGCTTCTCTCCCTCTTCCCCTCTCCCCCTGAATTTGTCTCTTCATCATCCTCCCACAGACGACTGCCTCTGCCAGCCACATTGGTCTCCAGCCCAGCGGCCAGGTCCGGCCGGCTCCGTTAGTGTCTGGCCCCATCCTAGCTTGTCTTTTACACTAAAAGGGTAAAAAGACAGTGGCTCTTTGCCCCTCTGCCAGAGCACTTGTTGAGACGTGCACGTCAACACATCCGTCCGTCCGTCCGTCCGGCCCTCTGACAGAATGTGGACCTTTGATTTTCCCACGTTGGTGTGATTGCATCACAAACGGGCAGTCGTAAAAAATTGATAGCACTATTGGCGGGTCTTCAAAGTACGAGGGCCTTCAGAAACCATATCCCACGGTTTAACATTCTCTGTTTATTATCGTCCCATCATAATGTTTCACTTTTTATTTGAGCGTTGCCAGGTTCCTGGAGAGGCAGCGGCACTGATAAAAAAAAAAAAAATCCCTGTTTCAACGCCTGCCTGCCACAAATTAAAATGAGGAGACTGAAACAGAAGCGGAAAGACAACAGCATCCCTACTCCCTACTAACACATACACACACACACACACACACACACACACACACACACAAAGTCAGACACACCGTCTGCGAAACATGCTGGCTGCAAAACAAATAGGAGTAGAAGAGTGTGAGACAAAGAGGAAGATGGGGTGAGGAGAACGTGGGGGAGGAGGAGGTGGAGGAAGCCACATACACACCCATTACAAGGCTGTTTCATTTTGTCTTCTGCTATTATAAGGCAAATTAGAGAAGGTGCAAATTAAATACCGGATGGATGGATGGATGGATGGATAACATAAAGTGGACTACATGAGCAGAGTTTGTCTAATAGAATGAAAATGAGATTTTCTGCCCTGAAACAATGGAGACAATCTAATAAGCATGTAATGAGTAATAGAAAGGATAGAGGGGGGAGAGTGGGGGGAGAGAGAGGAGGGGGGCAAGGGGAGAAAAAGAGAGCAGGGAGGGAGGAGAGAGAGGAGGGTGGGGGGAGAGAGTGAGAGCGAGAGAGAAGGGTGCAGGAGAGAGGACTGGAGGGTGGGTTGGCGTGCATTTAGTTGGGCTAAAGGTTGCCGACAAGTGCTTGTGCATGTGGAAGCGTGTGCGCATGTGCGTGTCTTTCTATCAACATGTGCACACTCCTCTAGCATTGCCCCACCAGGATAAAAGCAGAGGGATATATTGGGCTCCAGGCTCCACATCCACATCAACTACCAGTGGCAGCAGTGGCTAGCCGTTTCTGCTAAGTGTTTGATGGATGGCTATTCAGAACGCCACAGCACAGATGTTTTCAGGGAAATGCCCATTCCCACGGTCTTGTCAACACAGATAATGCAACATAAAGAGCCCCTTAAACACATTATAGGAAGCGTCTTACTTGATGACGAACTGAGGCCAATAGCATTCGGTGAGGAGGAGGATAGGGAGAGTGAGAGAGAGAGAAAGAGTGAGAGAGATAGAGACAGAATTAATGATTGCAGCAAAGAGAGAAAGAAAAACAACGCATGGAGAGAACGGACCGTCCTTAATGGCTTATGCAAATAAATAAATAAACAAACCAGAAGCACAAACACACACACACACTCCAACTCTTTAATAGGAAATCAGAAGACGGAACAAAGGATAAATACCAAAAGTACAACACATTCCAAAACGCAGACATCTCCCCTCCTTTCTTCTCCTCCTCCTCCTCCCACGGCTTGAATCACGGCCGCCGCTCGGCTAATCTGCCGCTTCCCCTGTCTATCAATCCATCGCCCTGTAGCGCTGCCGCTGTTTATCTTGGCCAGGCAGACGCGGTGAGCTATACGTCCCTGATACAAGTCTGCTGGATGTACACAGAGGGAGGGGTGGGGGTATGGGGTGAGGGCGGGGGGGGCTTTCCAGGTTTGATTGACAGCTGTCAGGGTTTGACGATACGACGGCTACGCGATAGCTATACGATAGCATGGAAGACATGCATACATGCCAACAAAAAAAAAAGAATAAACTAACTAAACTAACGATGGAATGAAAGAAACAACAAATAATCTAAACGAATACCAACAGAAGGTAGGAGCAGTGGTAGCTGTCGGATGCCAACAGAGTAATGGACTGGTCCAGGTGTTGCCGGGCTTCTCTTCTCGAGCTGCTACTGTCTTTGATGTTTCCAAGAATGCTGCGTTTGCACACACATGTAAGTGCATGTGTGTGTGTGTGTGTGTGTGTGTGTGTGTGTGTGTGTGTGTGTGTGTGTGTGTGTGTGTGTGTGTGTGTGTTGTGGTTATTTGGTTTACAGGGTAAAGACCATAAAACATACTTTCCTCCTTAATGTCATGTAGAAACACACACGTGCACTACTTTTATGGAGGGGTACGCTGGCCTTAAGTAGGCCCAGCCATGCATAATGGGGGCAGGTCTCACATTCTTCCTTTGAAGTAATGTGGCGCTGTGTGTGTGTGTGTGTGTGTGTGTGTGTATGTGCGCAAGTGTGTGTTTGGTCGGGGTCGGTTAATAAAGGGGGCCCCCCTGCTGAAGTGAGGAAATCTGCAGGGGCCCCAGAGCAGGTTGAGAGATAAAGGAGGAGGGTTCCAAAGAAGTTGGAAAGGGTGATGATGCACACGCACGCACGCACGCACGCACACGCACACACACACACACACACACACACACACACACCAAAAATCTAACAGACAGAGATCGTGTTTTGTGAAAAGGAAACTTCCACACAAACTCAAAGATAACATGATGGAAAAGTGATTTGCGTTGACCCAAAAGCTACACACACAGTCAAATCTTTCATTTGATTTGGGTTGTCCCCCACACACACACATCATTAGCTTCTGTGATGATCACTCATCACAGCCACTAATCAATGACAGCTTCAATAGGACAGAAGGTGAAGCTTCATGTGCACCGGCTGTGGTGATCGGCCCTCCTCTGTGTCCGTCTTCTGCGGGTCCCTCAGTCGTCGTCTTTGCCCGACAACACCGGACCAAATCACAAATGGGCATTAGTCTGGAAACTTTCATTTTCGATTTACAAAGGGGCGTTGTCCATGAGTGAGAAACCCTCTAGGTCCCACACCACGCCTTTACACACACACACACACACACACACACACACACACACACACACACACACACACACACACACACACACACACACACACACACACACACACACACACACACACACACACACACACACACACACACACACACGCACACACACACTTTCTAAATTAAATGCCCCTGGCTAGCAGCTCGTCAGATAAACTGGGATTGTGATTCACGCGAGGCGTGCGATGCAAGTCAGAGACGGCATTTCATCTCGGAACCCCTCTCTAAACCACACTTACTCAATCATCTCTCACACACAAACATCACAAGTACCCCACACACACGCACACGCACACACACACACACACACACACAAAGGTGCTTCGCTACTACAGAATCTTATCAGGCACCCAGCAATGGGGCAGAGAAATTACATCCCAACAATATCGTATACAATAAGACGAGCCTCTCAGATATGGCCCGCTAAGTGAATGGCTTTTTAGCGTCACCATTCAAATGAGAAAATACCTCCGAAATGGTGGCTGCGATACCAATCTTTCCCTGTGATATCTCACCCGGGACAGTATGAGCCATTTACATAAAAGGCTGCTAAGAGGATATTCACGTTAAAGACACAATGTGCAGCCCCTTAAATATTAATAATCTGTGTTCTTATAGCAGCAGCTTCTGAGCCTTGTTTGCCAAGTAAAGCTCCACACAAGACTCGGGTGCGTGCTAAGAGCTAACCACTAGCCAGCAGCACCGCTGAGCAACGAGAGAAATGGCTACATGACAGTGAATGGCATGCTATCAATCAACAAACTTTATCCAACACTTAATGCTAGGACACTGAACTAATCCAAATATCATTAGAAAATACAAACTGCTGAAAATAAATAGGAAAAAAACAAATGTAATCCCACGTTTCCTGTAGCCCACCATTTTGGCCTACAGGCTCCACATCACAGTTCAGTGCCGAAGCCTGTAGACCCAACACTGTATCCGTCAGCCTTCCAATAGGACACGAGCAAAGGGGACCTAATTTTCAATGGTAATTACTGAGCAACATGCGTACGTGTGCATGTGTGTGCGTGCATGTGCGTGTGTGTGCGTGCGTGCGTTTCAGAAATGTGTCTTCCTGTGGGGGTGCCAAAGTGATTACATGGCCACTGGTGCCTCTAATAGTCTCTTTTAGACGGAGGGAGAGATGACTGATTTTCATCTTTCTCGGGCAGGAGCAGAATTATAGCGCAGGAATTCAATAGCGGGTGAGATAAGGGAGTGTTTTGACTGTGCCGTCATGTCAGTGTGGGCGTGCGTGCATGTGTACAGCTGTCTGTGCGCGTGTGTATGTTTAGGTGTATATATGTGTGTGTGTATGTTTAGGTGTATATATGTGTGTGTGTGTGTGTGTGTGTGTGTGTGTGTGTGTGTGTGTGTGTGTGTGTGTGTGTGTGTGTGTGTGTGTGTTTAGGTGTATATATGTGTGTGTGTGTGTGTGTGTTTAGGTGTGTGTCTGTGTCTGTGTGCGTAATGGATGAAACACAAGGGGCTAATGGGAAACAAGCCAAAACCGCACCTAAAGAGTCAATCGTGCCAAACCATTCCCGGCCACAATTACCTTCTCTCCTCTCTCCTCCCGTCTCTCCATCTCTCATTCCCTCTCCACCCTCAACTCGTCGTTTTCTTCTATTTGTTTTTTGCCTCCTCTGTCGCACCTCCATCTTTTGTCAATTCACTGTGCCTACAGCTTAAGTCTCTCTCTCACTCTCAAAACTCAAGCAGAGAAAAACCCATCTGCACCGACACACACACACACACACAAACACACATAGACAGAGAGACACACAAAGACAACAGAAAGTATGACGAGAGGGACACAAAATGGCTGAAGGCCGTCAACTTCAACCATCACCAATGCGGGACGCGACGTGTTTTTCAATTGAAGCAGAGGACACACACAGGGACGCGACGTGTTTTTCAATTGAAGCACAGGACACACACAGGGACGCGACGTGTTTTTCAATTGAAGCACAGGACACACACACACACACACAGTTGGAGAAGGCAGCGGTTTGGCTTGGTTAACAGTCAGTTTACAGTGCGGTCACGAGGGGCGCACAGCGGCAGAGAACGGGAGGAAGGCTTCCCATGGGTGTGTGTGTGTGTGTGTGTGTGTGTTCGCCTCTCGCCTACTCCACTGGGGCTGTGTATTAAAGGGGAGACGAACGCCCTCCATTGTCTTCAGGTTTTAACCACAGAGAGACTGGCAAACACAGTTTCCTCTGTGCGACAAAGAGCCAAGCAAACAGGAGACTTAGTGGGGAGACGGATGTCTTGTTTTACCCCCCGCCTCTGCAGGGCAGGACTTTTAGTGAGCACTGGACAGAACTATTCATGTTATTCCGGAGAGCTGAAGTGTTTCGGGTTTCTTTGTTGAGTTTGGCTGGAGGCTTTTTGCAGTGTCTGCTGAGTCACAGGGACTAAGCCCGATTATCCACAGCACAGATCTCTGCTCCACAGTGTCCATCCACTGAGCTAAAGGGGTTGCTGAGGCATGCAAATAAATAAGGGTGATGGAGCCGGGGGTGGCCGAGAGAAACCCGATGAGAATATTGAGTCGGGGGAGGGGGGGGGGGGGGGCGGGGGGCACCTTAACAACTGACCACTAACAACAAATATCTGCGTCTGTCACTGTTTGCATCATTCAGCGCCTGCCTCCCTCCTCCCTCCTCCTCCTCTGTCCTACCCCTCACCCCAACTTTGCTATCCACTCTCTCATCACTCTCTCACGAACACACACACACACATACACACACACCTCCAGCTCAAAGGGTCCAGAGGGAGTCGAGAGAGTGACAAGAGAGCCGTGTCATATACAGACATATAAGAGACCACCCATAAGGCCGACCAACCAGAGCCCATTCAAATGTCCCTCATAACTCCCGACTCGAATGTGTGTGGTTGGGGGTGGGGGGGGGGGGGGAGGGGAGGAGGGAGGAGAGGGAGGGAGTGAGGGTGTGACAGAAAGGAGGACAGCTGTGGGAAATTCCAGTTTCCACAGTGACATTTAGCAGATGTGCTGGTGGTTGTGCACGGGCATGTCCACGAGCCAGCGTGTGTGTGTGAACGTGTGCACGCACACACATCTGGAATGATTAATCAAACCACTGCGAGGTGAGGGCGTGCAATGACCTTAGCACTCACATTTTCTGTCCGACGAAGCAGAGACACGTGAGGTAAAAAAAAATAACAGGGGAAGTGAGGAAGAGGAAGTTCCATCCTCCTCGGTTACTTTCACACAATGCGGTGGTGTGGTAAGGAACTGCAAACAAAGGAAATAGAAGAATCCCCCCGATGTTTGCTCAATATCTAACCTCCCGTCTCCGTGGGTCATTGCGAATGCTGTGTTTTTTTCCGTTGCTGGCGCTGCAATAATCATAACGCCAAGAGTTCAACCAGCGCTCGTAACGTTGAGTAAGAAGTCGGTTTTGCATTCGCCATCACTTCTGCTGAACGTAAATAAAACTCGCCTCACAAATTGCCCACCACGGCAATAGCCGTGAGTCGGAAGTCCAGAACCAGATAGTGGCTGGTGTGTCTCATCCAATAAGATCAATGCAAAACGATATCCCTTACGGAAGTCGGCTTAGGCCTCCTGGGCAATGACAAGAGGTAGATAGCAGGTGACCGGACGCACACCAGTCGATAAAATAAAGAGCCAACTTGATCCTACAAACACCATGCCAGCCGAGCGGAGCGGTCCGCTGGCCCTGACCAGTGGGACTCAGCAGACCGACTGTGGTTTTAACCCAGAGCGAGCTGCTTGTGCGGTAAGCTAGCGATGGTCGCCTATTAATACCCCGAGCGAGGGCAGACAAGTGCAATTCTAGACGTCTTACGCAAGCAGAAGGTCGCGTAGGGCAAGGGGGGGGGGGGAGATAGACCAAAGGGGGAGTGAGACCATGGGGGGGGAGGAAGAGGACTAAATGATGACACATCAAGGGATCCTCAAACAGAGCAGGCGTTAAGTTACTGCGCCAATTCTATTCTCATCACTCAGAGAGCTTACTGTACAGCTTCCATACAAACATATGTTATGCACACACACACACACACACACACACACACACACACACACACACACACACACACACACACACACACACACACACACACACACACACACACACACACACACACACACACACACACACACACACACACACAGAGTCCGGCTAGTCCGTAGCAGCAGTGAAGGAGCAGCTGGTGAGACAAAGCGAGGGGCCAGATGCCCCCCGCCTCTGGCCCTGGCACCACAACAGCGGTTCACACCCAGGGACACCCAGACGGGACGGCCTGCCCACAGCCATTCCAACATCCAACCACATGTAATGGTGACAATTAGTGACTTCAATTGACTTTGGCTGGCATACTTGCGCGGGACCGCAACCGATTTTCTTTTAACTTACGCACGCACGCACACTGCTTCTCTCGCTCTCATCATACTCACAAAATATCTCAGCTGAGACACACACACATAAACATACACGCAGGCTCAAGAACACGTACACAAGAGCTCACAAGCACAGAGATGAATCTTCGCCAGTTGATGAATTCAAATTCAAACAAACCGTGTATGCATTAAATATTTACATCTCCCTGGCCTCCAAACGCTCCGTTCATATTCAGTCCATCCCTGCCTCTCCCTTTTATTCCCATTCCTATTTTGCTTCCCTTCTCACACTCATTGACACACACACACACACATCCACGCACACATGCTCACACACAAACAAGCCAATAGATTCCGCATCGTAATCACAAACTGCTGTTTGAGAAAAACAGCAGTTTCTTCCTCTGGCAAAACAACTCCTATCCCAAAGGATTGGACTCACACATGCGCTTGTGCACGCACGGACCCACGCATGGACGCAGGCACGCACACATAGACACACACCATTAGGCATCAGCATGGGTGCTCAGCAGGATTTAGAAGACAATTAAAAAGCTCAATTAGACTTATACGCGCATATCCAGGAATAAGTGTGTGTACAGATGGCCCAACACGCTCCCTGCACTTAAAAACACACACTTCTGTTGCTCTGCTAAGGATTCCAGAGCAGGGACAAGGTGGCTGGTTAGGGTGGGTGTGCGTGTCTCATATATATATATATTTTTTATTTTTATTAATATACACAAGAGCCAAACAAATCAACTGACCTGCTGTCCAAATCAAGAAGTACAGCAAAGTACTTCAGCTGAGCCAGAATAGGATACACTAAAACACTGAGCTCCAATCTTCTAGTGCCAGATATTTTACTGTCACTGTGTGTGGCTGTCGACTTCATGTAGCAATATTAACAAAAAACTTTGTGTGTGTGTGTATGTGTTTGTGCCTGTGCGTGGGTGTGTGTGTGTGTTTGTGTGTATTGCCAGGCTAACTTGACGATACGTCATCAACATAAACAAACACCCTGCCTTTGAAGGGAGTCCAAACAACCACCCAAAAACAAACCGGCCTGCGAGGCAGATGGTCAAACATGTGGTTTCCTAGCATGTCGTTTGAGTTACCGTCTAACGACCAAGCCGCGTCCACGCATCCCATCTGATAGTGTGGGACGCACGCACGCACGCACAGACGGACGGGTGGACGGACGGACGGACGGACGGAAGGACACACACACACACACACACACACACACACACACACACACACACACACACACACACACACACACACACACACACACACACACACACACACACACACACACACACACACACACACACACACACACAAACTATGATTCCAAGTCACTCGTGAAACCTTCAAATTGGAGCGACTTCGATAAATAGGAGCTCTTCACGATACAGCTAAGCAGGTATTTGACATGGCTCATGATGGAAATATTATACTATGAAATAGTGAGCGGGGGCCACGCTTGATTCTTGCACTTGAGTGAGAGATGCTTGACCTTGGACTTCACGCAGCACCCGATGGGTTGAAAATCAAACGCACCCACAAGGAGGGGACTCATCTCGGCAACGGAACACTGTGACTCCGAGGCGCTTCTCTTCGA
>NW_028179058.1:0-1000 GCF_964030765.1 Micromesistius poutassou | reverse complement strand
CACTTATCAACTATCAACTATCAACTATCAACTATCAACTATCAACTATCAACTATCAACTATCACTTATCAACTATCAACTATCAACTATCAACTATCAACTATCAACTATCACTTATCAACTATCACTTATCAACTATCAACTATCAACTATCAACTATCAACTATCAACTATCACTTATCAACTATCAACTATCAACTATCAACTATCAACTATCAACTATCACTTATCAACTATCAACTATCAACTATCAACTATCACTTATCAACTATCAACTATCACTTATCAACTATCACTTATCAACTATCACTTATCAACTATCACTTATCAACTATCAACTATCAACTATCAACTATCAACTATCACTTATCAACTATCAACTATCAACTATCAACTATCAACTATCACCTATCACCTATCACTTATCAACTATCACTTATCAACTATCAACTATCAACTATCAACTATCAACTATCAACTATCAACTATCACTTATCAACTATCACTTATCAACTATCAACTATCAACTATCAACTATCAACTATCAACTATCACTTATCAACTATCAACTATCAACTATCAACTATCAACTATCAACTATCACTTATCAACTATCAACTATCAACTATCAACTATCAACTATCACTTATCAACTATCACTTATCAACTATCAACTATCAACTATCACTTATCAACTATCAACTATCAACTATCAACTATCACTTATCAACTATCACTTATCAACTATCAACTATCAACTATCAACTATCACTTATCAACTATCAACTATCAACTATCAACTATCAACTATCAACTATCAACTATCACTTATCAACTATCAACTATCAACTATCAACTATCAACTATCAACTATCAACTATCAACTATCACTTATCAACTATCAACTATCAATTATCAATTATCAACTATCACTTATCAACTATCAACTATCAACTATCAACTATCAACTATCACTTATCAACTATCAACTATCAATTA
>NW_028179059.1:0-8771 GCF_964030765.1 Micromesistius poutassou | reverse complement strand
ACACAGAATCGCGAAGAAGGCCACATACTGTCACGGGGCCTGTGCGAACCACATGTTAACTTGCTTCCTTCAGCGGGACACTTTTTGGTTTTTCCCTCCATTCCCCTCCAGGGGCTTTCCGAGGCCCTCCACCCTCTGACCCTTGCTGTTGTGTTTTGTTAGGAGCCCTGTGTTAATAATTCATCCCTTTGTGCCGTAAGTTGTGTCCTTCACATGGCAGATGTGAGGTAAACGGGCGGCGGGTCGCGTGCGTGTTTGACCCTCTGTTTGAGTGGACCCGGCCATCACTGCCCTCACCGGCTCCTCAGTGGACATGTATCACCTGAACTCCACCGTAAAGTCCCTTTGGATGAAAGTGAAGATGAAATAAAGGACTACATGTGTTGACGATCGTCATCCAGGGGAAAACAACACAAGACGTGAGAAGGAAAGTACAAGTTAGGTCTCATACATGAGGCTGGCTGTTGTGGAAGAAATCAAACGTGACAACTGAGACAAAATGCAAAGCATCCTACGCACGAATGGAAAGACGTTTTTCCTGCTTACTCTTGGTTAGCGACGCTTATCTGAAACTCAACGTGTGGTCGACTAACACATACAAAGATTCATTTCCTTTTTTTTTTTTTTTTTTTGCTTTACGAAATGCTCAGAGACACGCTTCAGAGACACGTCAGGCGGGTGTGAATGGTTACCCGGGTCTGATCCGTCAGCCTGGCTAGACTGATCCTGCACACTGAAGGGGTTCAAGTAAGGTACGCATTTCTTTCTTGTTATTTGGGCGGATGTTTTTAAAAACTGCAGTTTCAGTTCACTTTTACTGAAGCGCGACCTCCGAACTCTAAAGGTCAGAATGGATTGTAATATTTTTACACAGTGTACCTATTACCTATTGTGTATCTGTACAGTGTGTATTTGTACAGTGCATACAGTGCATCTCACAGTCTGTTGAAATGTAACGTTGCTTTTGTTTTCAAAATCTTCAAATGAGGGATAATGTTAAGCATAATTGGAATTGAATTACCCTCCGAGTGCTATTTTAATTTAATTTAATATTAATTGGCTTGATCTTTTTTTTGTGTGCGTGTATCATCACAAACAAACACATGCCCACACACACACACACACACACACACACACACACACACACACACACACACACACACACACACACAGAAACTCACACCTGCATTTGTTCATTGCCTGTTTTGTGTATCATTTGTGATTGTGAGTCAAGCTGAATCTAAAGTGAACTTTTGGGTTAGGTTTCGGAACTATGAATGCCATGTGAAGCCGTCAGCGTTGAGAAGTCACGTATGGGGTCAGACGAAAAATAACAACAGCCTTTAAAAGCCTATATATCCCCAAGGGAACTTCAAGAAGCAGAACCGATCCGTCCACAATGACGAGCACGTGTCACAACCACACCAACGCCGCGTGCGCCGTGGAAGAGCTCCAGGTGATCGCCTACAGCCCGCTCTTCATCCTGGGCCTCCTGCTCAACGCCACGGCGCTGTGGGCCTTCGTCGGGAGACGACGTCACGTACTGTGGACCGACACCCACGTCTACATGCTCAACCTCATGGTCGCCGACCTCACCCTCGTCGTCTTCCTCCCCTTCAGGATCGTGGACGCCGTCCACTGTCTGGGCAAGACCTACCTGTGCACGTTCCTCATCTCGGTGCACTACGTCAACATGTACGCCAGCATCCTGACCACCACGGCCCTGAGCGTGCACCGCTTCCTGCTGGTCCGCTTCCCTCACAGATACAGACGGGGCAACAAGAACAGGGCCGCCGTGGTTTGTTTGTTTATTTGGGCGGGGGTCATAGCCGTGTGCGTCGGGTTCAGCTCGGACAACTACCCCGAAAAGCTGTGGACGTGTTTTGAGAGGCGTAAAGACGACCCGATCCAGCAGTCTTTCCTCGCGCTGCTGGTGACCGCGGGCTTTCTCGTTCCACTATTGATCGTCGTCTGTTGCTCGAGCCAGATCATATATGTCCTGACGAGGGCCGACGATAACTCCAGGGAGAAGAAAGGTATTGTTGGCATAGTGACAGCCAACATGATTGTATTTATTTTCTGTTATACGCCCATACACGCGAGCTTACTTCTGAACTACTTGGGGAAGGCACCTGAGCCCTGTTGGCCGGCGTCCATGAACGCGCACTACTTTTTGCTCATATCTGAATGGATCGCTACCACAAACTGCTGCTTGGATTCAGTGAGTTACTACTTTCTGTTTAAATCTTTGAGGAAAGAGGAAATTAATAGAGGATAGATTACTTAGAGGAAATGAAATTGCTAGTTGAAACTAGAATGCAAGTTATCTATTTTTCTGTATTCATTCCAAGTGTAGGCCTAGCTGTCTTTATGTAGATGGTCAAAGATAACCATCTAGAACCACCATAGATAGATGTTTATTATATATCTATATATCTATATGTTTATTATATACATATAGATGTTTATTAAATATATATATATGTTTTAATATATATAAATATATATAAATATATACATATTTGCTCTCTGTCAAAATGAGACCATCTCCAATTTTATTTGAGCCTTTATGTAACTGTTGTATATGGCATACATATAAATGTACATATTTATTCAAATAAGAGCATCTCAAACATGTTGATTATAAAATAAGATTTTTGTGGTCATGTTTCTTTGTACACACACACACACACACACACACACACACACACACACACACACACACACACACACACACACACACACACACACACACCTGACACACGCAGGCAATAACACACACACACACACACACACACACACACACACACACACACACACACACACCTGACACACGCAGGCAATAACACACACACACACACAAACACACGAGGATATTTGCATAGATATTTCGTTTTTTCATCCTTTAGTTTACCAAATTTGTCTCCGTGCGATGTTCAAAAGCATATACTCAAAGTAAAGAGCAACTTGTATTCTTATAACTCCATTATTACTTTTGGAAAGATTAATTATTCCATAATTAAACTAAATATAAAATATGTTTGAGCGTCAGACCGTCGGTAATCTTAAATCAAAAAACACGCGGAATATGGAGGAAGCCTGCAAGCGAATCCAGGAACAATCAGAACCACTGCTCAGCTCCCTCTGGTGGAGGAAAAAATAAAGGGCTCAAACGACATGTAAATAGGCCCACAGAATCTAACAGCATCCAGTTAAGAAATCAGCAAATAAAGTCCCCATTTACTTGTTAATAACCTGTCGTGGGAGCTTTGTAGAATGTAAATAAGGTCCATCATATGTGATCTTGGTCAGCCTCTTATGAGCTGCCATTGTCTTAGCACAGTATGTTATGTCACTCAGACTTTCCTGTCCAAGCCATCCCATATTTGCAGGCTGACCAAATGGGATCATAAATTACCCCCCCCCTCCCCCCCCCCCCCTCTGCAAGCTGCAGAAGGATGTTTCAAGAGTTTTACTCTTTTATATATAAATTTATACCCTAGCATTATAACATAACATGTGCTACATAACTACGGCATATATAATTATTGTAAACATAATGTTGTGGATAGACAAATCAATAAAAGTCAAAGGATAAAAGGAAAAATTAACCGTACTCCATGATGGGTCAAAATTTTGCTCGAAATGATACAAAATAAGATCCGATTTGATAAAACGTGGAAACTTGTAGGAATGTTTGTTTCGAGCAAGCACTGCGCCTTGCCTCTGTATCTCACAGAAGAGAGACATAGATGGTTTCCCAACAGAATCTTTAGGCCCATGGGTGCGCATGCAGGAATAAAAACAGGGTTTGATTCCATATCACAGTCAGAGATGCAATTGCAATACACCAACTCTACCAGAAGTGAACCTGACAAGACACTGCTTGGAGGACCTGATAACAGAGCTGTAGTATTATCATCGAGTAAAACAGTTCAACAAGTCAGCTTGTTTTGTTGTTCTGCTGACTCCTCTCAGTTTAAGCTGCTGCTGATTTGGTAAAGCATTTTTAGCAGCTCGGAGGACCCACAACCACAGCGTTGGCTTGCTCTAGCGGCCTAACATGAAGCGCTTCTGGTTTTGACACGTGGTCTCAAAGGTTATTCAGAATTGCCTGCTGTATGTTTAGGAAATGTTATCGCTGGCCAGCACACACTAATACAAAGATTTATTTGTTTGTTATCCATCAAACTAAATTAAATAACACAGCAATTGTGTCTTTAATGCATGCTGGATGCATTAAAGTCACAATTGCTGTGTTATTTAATCTAGTTTGATTTTATGGTTTTAGCTTATAAGTCTCAAAGCACAAATCACATTGGATGGTTTCCCCTTTACTAGCCCTTGTCGTTTATAGCAGAAGGACAATCAGGAAGCCTTTACACGGACAGCAGATATGTGTTTGGAGCTGTGTTATGCTTATGCTTCCTGCTGAGGGCTTTGGGTAGGGTGTTGTAAATAGTGGCCAGTGAAACTCGATGATGAAATCATGATGCAATTGACTGGACTTGGACTGAATGAACATGACTTGACTTGACTTGGGTTGATCATTGGGATTGGTGTTTGGCAGTAGAAATGGTTTACAATATTCTTTAATAGCAAGAATGGGCTGCACTTGGTGGTAATGACGATGTGTCAAAAGGGGAGATAGTAGAGAATGGACAATTATGTACATTTATATTGGGATTATTTGTCTGTTCTTATGCACACACACATACTTTTTATGCTCTCTTATGCAAAGAAAACACCCTTATTTTCCTTCCAATGATTGTATAAATAGATTGATTTGTAGCACACACGACACATGGAGAGCAATCACACAGACCGCATCATCTCGTGTGTTGTCATGATCGATCGTTTCCTTCAGTTTCTCGTTTTCCTGAAGTGTCCCCATGTAGACATGAAGATGCCGCGTCGAAAAAAGCTCTGCTTATGGAGGTCCTGGAGGAATCCCAACAAATACGAGGTAACACAGGACGCACTTTAAAAAATAAAGAGACCAAAGCCCCTCGGTTTATCTCTGTATAATGACTGTGGCATCAGCACTGCAAACAACCGCCTACTGAGAGCTCAGTAACGGCACTCCTCCTCCGGTGGCTCATGTGTGCCTCCAGGGGACAGGAGACGGCTGGTCAACAGGTTCCCCACGGTGCCCGGTAGCAGCGTCCTTTCACAATCCGTACCGGGTAACGACTGTTTTCTGACAACTGAAATCAACTGTTTTCCAGTACGTCCAACATCATGCGTTCTTGTCATCCACGTATGGACAACTACCTCGAGTAGCCTACTTTTATAGTGAGCTCTGTGAAGACAATGTTCTTATTGATGTATACATATTCCTAAATTAGAATCAAACGGGTGGAATGTGGTAGAAGATGTGGCATTTGCTTGTCTTAACCCCGAAATTAGGTCATTTACCAAATTAGGTCCAGAGGTCAGCATCCTACGTTACCATTGTCTTAAGTCACAGCCTTGTGTCTCAGTCAGCCTTCATTGAAAGACTTTCATGTTGAATGCACTCTCATTCTGCTGAATCAACCCGACTGCAACGCGCTGCTAAATCAAGACGTTTCGAGTGTTTTACTCTCACCATGTAATTTCCGACAACAACGTCCTTCCAATAGCTCTCACACAATCAGACAACATCAACAGTCGGTAATATAATGCCATTTAATAGCAGTTCCCCAGGGATAAACAGTTATTATAACAGCGGTGTCTTAGCAACTGCAAAAAAATCAGCAGGCATCAGTCAAGTGAAAAGGCTCAGGCCTGCAAACCTTCTACTACTCTAACATCAGGAAAAAACGACTGGGCTCGCTCACCGGTCAAGCTACTACTGTAGTACTCACGTCTCATGAACAACAGCATCAAAAACAAAACACACACACGCACGCGCACACGCACACGCACACGCACACGCACACGCACACACACACACACACACACACACACACACACACACACACACACACACACACACCCCCACTCGTCAAATCACAGTCCCGTTCCGAATCCATGAGTAAAACTCTCACCTTCCGCTTGAATATGTACAGTATTTACATAGAAGGTACAGTGCAGCTCCTCTCCCAAAACAAGAAATCGGTTTGTGCTTTTGCTTGTTTAATCCACAGTAGGGGCCTAGAGTCTAAACGTGATCGTGAATAGAATCATTCAATACATTCACTCACATACAGTTGTATTCAAGATCCTCCAGAATGGCAGTTTTTGGCAATGACAGACGATCAGTGAAAAGACTGAACAAAACATGACATGTTATGTTAAAAGATATGGAAATCAAAACATATTTCACCCCGACAAACAAGCAAACCTGGCGATGCATTAGAATGCGTGTTTAGATTTGAAGGTCTGCCCATGAACCACTTTTATTGTTACACGTCTCTGGAAAACACACATCAATTCATTTATTGGATATCCGAGAATACATTACGTTATGATAATATACATGTTTAAGGAAAGAAGTGATATCCATACATACATATTTACAATACAAATCGGCTCTGTGCCATTGCATTACAAAGTAGCTTAAAAACAGATCTTCAAATTCTGTACTTAGCATTCAAGGTCAGTTACATTGAGGTGGTTGAAGCATGGGCTTTTTTTCGAACCGTTAAGGCAACCAAAAAATAAATAACATTCAGAGTGACGGAAATCGAGGGCAATGCGTGTCCGCACATCCTAAGACAAGACGAGCAAGGAACACTGTTAACTGAAATGACTTTAATGGCACTTAAAAAAATAAAATCGTTATTCTGCTTTTTTTTTTTTTTTTGCTTGAGTTATCAGGCGACAGTATGTCCTTCAACACTGTTGGCCCAGTCAGAGGATGAAAATAGACACTTTTAAGTACATTGTTTTTCTAAAATACGATCTGAACCTAGGATGCATTCTGCTTCTCGAGGAGAAGGTTCTAAAGGGCGTCCGGTTCTCTCTTCTGTCCGATGGGCCCTTGTACAAGTAAAACAACAAAGGTCCGCTCAAAGCCCGGTCTGAGAGATAAACAGGGTCTCAGTGTGGTTAGTTATAATAAATAATGCGTCAGTGCTTCCTGTTCTGGTTTGTTTAAATCATAATAACACTACGTCGCCCCCTTGTATTCTTCGAATAACTGAAATTCATTATTACACCGTTTCCTCCCACACACACGACATGCTGTTAAAGGTGTCCCTTACGTGGCTCGGCTGTGGGCACTTTGACGGGATGCCACCTGATATAGGATCTCGTCAGGTTGCCGGGGAAATTCCCATCAGCCCCGGTTGGCCTTGCGCTATGCCAGGGTTTTCAAACGATGTGTCATGATTCTCAACGGAGCTTTAGCTTGGTACAAGGCTCCATGTCATGTGACCTTGGGGGGAGGGGGGGCTATGAGGAGTTGAGTTGGGGGTGGTGGTTCTCATTGATGATGCTGTTCATTTAAAGTTTATGTGTGAATCGTCTGTGTGTGTGTGTGTGTGTGTATGTGTGTGCGTGGGTGGGTGCGTGTGTTGACATGACATTAAAAAAATATGGTTGATTAAAACATGGTTTTACCTGCTCTATGTATACTCCAAACTTCCTCCTTTCAATATTTCTTTCTTCCTCTTTTCTCCACCTCAGTCATTATTGGTCAGTATACTCGTCTCTCTATCCAATAGAGGCCTCTCTATCCTCGTCTCTCTATCCAATAGCGGCCTCTCTATCCTTGTCTCTCTATCCAATAGCGGCCTGAATATTTATACTGCAGTATAGTCCCACTCAATGTTCTTTTGCCGATCTTAATGGTCATTAAAAGTGGTGAATAGAGGAAGAGAGAGAGAGAGATAGTGGCAGAGAGAGGAAGAGAAAGAGGGAGAGAAAGAGAGGGCGAGAGAGGGAGAGAGAGTGGCCGAGAGAGCCGGAGAGAAAGAAGGAGAGAGAGAGAGGGAGAGATGAAGAGAAAGAGGGAGAGAGAGAGATGGAGAGATGGAGAGAGGGAGAGAGAGAGAGAGAGAGAGAGAGAGAGAGAGAGAGAGAGTTGACGGACGGAATACGAAGAAGAGAGATCGACACACACACACACACACACACACAAGAAAGCAGTGTGTCATTACAGTGAACGTGGGGCTGGCAGAAATAATGCTGACATTTAAAGTTGCCCACTCCCTCCACTAAGGTGAGTTATGACCCTGTGTCCCAGAGAGAGAGAGAGAGGGAGAGAGAGAGAGAGAGAGAGATCTCTGCTTTCCTCACACACTTGGAATCATTGACTTCTGTTGTACGTGATCACAAGTGTATATGTGTGTCTGCGGGTGTGTTTGTTGCTATGCATTCATTTGTGTTTGTGTGTGTGTGTGTGTGTGTGTGTGTGTGTGTGTGTGTGTGTGTGGGTGTGTGTGTGTGTGACAGAGAGAAAGAGAGAACTGGAGACGATAGGATTAAATAGGAAATGCGATTGGTTTGCGTTTTATGTGCATGTGTGTGTGTGTGTGTGTGTGTGTGTGTGTGTCTCAGTGTGTGTGTGTATGTGTGTGTGTGTGTGTGTCTCAGTGTGTGTGTGTGTCTGTGTGTGTGTGTGTGTATTCTCCAACCGATGGACAAAGCAACTACAGCTGGAAAGGATTTTCGTCTCACACCAACACATGCTCACTCACACTAAACTCCACTCCCAGGCCAGTATAATCCCCTCCCCCCCCCACACATTAATATAGTCTTTATATAGTAAAGTTGAAATACTGTAGTCAGTTATTTTTTTGTGTTTTTGCCTTAGCAGGCAGAGTCACCGTAATGTCAAGAGG
>NW_028179060.1:0-9610 GCF_964030765.1 Micromesistius poutassou | reverse complement strand
GCCCCGCTCACACACACACACACACACACACACACACGTGGTGAACTTTGACTCCCGGCCATCTATTGGTAATGTTTTAGTTTCCACTGACCTGCACTTGACACGGTGGTTGGTTTGATACTGGCTGTGTGTGAACTATACGGAGACGGAGGTGGTGGCACCACCACCAGCCCCCCCGACTCTGTACTGGTCTTACTGGTCCAGGAAATGTCAGTACGTCCTCAGGTCTAATCACTCGGACTAATCAACAAATGACTTTGTGATTACAAATGATGTTGTTGTGATGTTGTGATGTTGATGTTGTACACTGTGTTGTTTCTAGTTGTGTTACTGATACACTCTGTTGTTTCTATTTGTGCGTGGGTTTTTGTGTGTCTCAACGTTGGCGCGGGTTTGGTACAGATAAGATAAGGTTCACACACAATTAGGCTACATTAATTAACCATTCATTTAAAGAGAATGCAGTAATAATCATTAACCAACAGGTATTTAACACTGTACCATTGTGTCTGCTAATAATTGATTAATGTGTTCATGTTGACTACGGTGTGAATGTATAGATTACGAAATAGGGAGCTTAACCCTAATCCTAATATGCTAATGCTGTATAATAATGTGTACTATTATTATGTGCTAACGTTAACTAATAGTTCAATAATGTACTCTTTTTAATCCACACACTTTAGTTTAAAGTGTGTGTGTGTGTGTGTGTGTGTGTGTGTGTGTGTGTGTGTGTGTGTGTGTGTGTGTGTGTGTGTGTGTGTGTGTGACACATTGCTGGAGTACACTTGTGTAAGACACGTAATAAAACCGTTTTTTTTTTTCCTGCTCTTGCGATGGAGACCTTGGGAGACCTTTTAAAAAAGCTCTCTGCCTCACAGCAGGCACTAAAGCGCTTTTAACGCGCCGCTCACTCTGATGAAACACACGCAGAGACCGCACAGGCCACCGCTACCAAATTAAGAGTCCTCTCTGTAAAGCTTAGTACTAAAGCTTTTCAAACTCTCGTTAATTCATCGTTTTACTCCGTCCCGGTCGAGAAGTGTGAGATGAGAACCAATAGTGGAATAGTTAATATAAAATGAATAAAATAAAAAACTTAAAACTTTGAAGACAACCTGATACTAAACTATTTATAATCTGAGCGTTGTGCAGGCATATGTCCTGGCTGATAATATTTGTTCGTAACAAACAATTGCACTGATACAATTGAACAAACACCCCAAGGTACACAATGAGCTCCTGGGAGTTCAAATAAACGTAATATTTATTTTAACATTTATATGTCTTCTAAATGGGAGTGGGGAGTTTATAAATTCACTGTGAATATTTTCTTTCGGCAACAGTGTCAGTGTCAACAAGTGGGCATACATATACAATGTTTAGGCAAACGTGTAGCTTATCTGGTGAGTAATCGGTTAAAGTTAATAAATGGCGGCTCTCGAGAGGGACTCGACTCCCTTCAGAGCCCGTGAAGCTAACTAAATAAAAACGTGAAGAACTTCCGTCTCATCTCAATCCAAAGAGGAAATATTTATTTTCACTCTTTGAAGGTGATCAACAATGTAGAAACAGTTTAAAAAAAAAAACGACAAACAAAATAGTTTTAACGTGACAGCCATTGGGTGACCTTATGGACAAATGTTGGACCAGTTTTTGTGGAAACGGCGTTAACTTTCCTGATTAACTTCCCTTATTACGTGGTCTCATAATGAAGACAAAACGCTTGTTGTGAGGAACCTTTTGGTGACATTTGATATTAAATTGAAAAATATGTTTTCATCAGAATACATGAATATAAAATAGGTTGTTTTGGACTACGTTTTCGTCTCTCTCCCTCTTTTTATTATAATCAAATCAAATCATCTAACCCATCAGATCAAAGCCACAATTATAAAGTTTGATACCAATCACTTGGCCTACATACATATTTTAATTAAATACGTCGCATTATTAAACACAAGTCAGCGGGCTTAAAAATGCGCCGCAGTCTTGCGCATCTTTGACCTTAAACGCACCGACACAAACCGTGCCACACCACACAACTATTTAACCGTTTTTTTACGCACCGCAACACGCGCGCCTGTGATTCACACGTGGACGCGCGGAGCAGCTGGTGCGGGGGGGAATAATTGAAATAACGTGACTAATATTATTACCCCGCCGCCTCGGAGAACCGCGGATTGAGTCATCCGATGGGATGAAAGGACAGTAGGGATCTCCACGGGACAAGGCGGGGGGAGAGAGAGGGGGCCGGGCCGGGCCCCGGTGCCCCGCGGGCCTACGGGAGGCCGACACTGTGTATACCCTTCACACACTGGGCTGGAGGAGCAGTGGGATCACCCCCTGGCTTAAGGACTGTTATGGGGTTTAAACCCGGGACGGAGCGGACGGCCTTTTGGTGGTAAACTCCCCCAGGCCTTCTGGGTCTTCTGTCGTGTTCAGCGTAAAGGGGAGGTTTGCTATTAACTGGCCTTGTTTTTTCCATTTCTAAACGACCATAAGCTCATTTACAGGCATATGCTGTTGTTGTACTTTTGGCCAGTTATTTAAATATCCGAGCAAGTGCGTTGGGTAAATAAAAGCAACTTTTGATATCTCAATCAGCGTCTATACGTTATATTTTATGTCCATTAATTCCACAATGAGGAATATCGGCTAATCTCCAACTACCCCTGCTGTTAATGCACTGTAACGCGTTAATTTCAGAGAATACAGTTGATTTAGACAATACATTAAAAGTAGAGATGTCAAACGAATGTCCTGGAACCGGGTCGGAAAGGAGAAGAGAGAGAGAGACAGGACATAAACCGATGAGACCAGGAGACCAGGAATGACCATGGTACGGAGCAGTTTAAAAAGTGAGTATTATACAGCCTTGTTTTAAAAACACCCAACATCAAGAGTGATAAAGGAACACACTCACGAACATCTTTTGTTCAGCCTACCAGACTGCACCCACTCATGAAATGCGTTGGCCTGCTATTTCACATCGACCTTTTCTATTTACTTTAATCAAATACCAATGTCACACAAGTCCGCACGGGGAAACGTCCCTCACCGAGAAACAACAACAAGGTAAACGAACGTGTCCAAAGCACCTCTCTCACCTTCTCTCCGCATGCCGACCTTCAGGCACTTCTTCAGCCGGCAGTACTGGCACTGGTTCCGGTGGTGCTGGTCGATGGGGCAGTCCCGGTTCCCCCGGCAGGTGTAGCTCAGGTTCCGCCTCACCGAGCGCTTGAAGAAGCTCTTGCAGCCCTCGCAGGTGAACTGGCCGTAGTGCTTCCCGCTGGACTTGTCCCCGCACACCATGCAGTCCACGTTGGGGATCTTGTCCCCGGAGAGCCCCTCGTTGCCCGGCGTGGATCCGTTGGGCGTCCCGGGGGTCCCTCCGGGTTCCTGGCCGCAGATCTGCAGCTGGGAGCCCGGGTCGCCCGAGATGTTCTCTTGCCACTGGTTTACTACCATTGCCATGCTATCTGACACACGTCGGTGGATGAGACACCGAGAGAGTCCAACTGCGTCCGCCGCGCGGGGAGGAGACAGAGATCCGTGCTGACGTCCGGAGGAGAAAAAACAAACAAACTCACCGAGCGGAGATACGCAGGGGGGGGGGTGGGGGGGATCGAGTTTGGAACCGAATGTGTCCGTGCGTGGGTGGATCTGTTTTGTGGTTTTTTTGTGTGTAAACTTGGCTCAAAGTTTCTGATCGCAACAGGGGGTCAACATGATCGATTCGTGAGCGCGCGTCGTACACAGCTCCTCGTGTGGCTCCGTAGCCGTGGATCCATAAACAGCGTCCCCTTCTCCCGGGGACCCTCGGCGGAACGACCCCCACGCAGGGACGGGGGGGGGGGAAGACGGCGGTTAAGGTTGGACCCCGCGGTCGGTAGACCTACGATAAAGCGCAAACGCGATTTCTCACGGAATACGTGAAATCCGCGACGTGAAATCGTCGGATTCGCGCAGACGTTTGAGCTTTTCCTCGATTCAAGACGAAGTGTCACCTGGGGTGGGAAAATCTGGATGAATACTTCAAATCAAATCCCGAACCGCTCTTTATAATCGCCTTTTTTTTCCTCCGCACTGTTCTAAGAGTCTCCAGAACCTCCGTGTGGAAAACGCGCAACGTGAAGTGAAGTCCTCCCGAAGAATAGTCCGCTCTTCTCCAGATCTGGTGCGTAAAAGAGTTCCCCTTAGAGCCGTGTTTGGTGGTGGTGGTGGTGGTGGTGGTGAGCGCTCCGAGATGAACCGCGCGCGTCTAAACACAGGAGGCTTCAGCCAGTCAAGTGGAGCCTGCTTCACCCTTCAGTAGTCCGTCCCATCTACGAGGACCGTCGGCGGATCGGGGTGAAAGTGACACTAAACAGGCCGTCTCACAGCGGAGCGCAGAGCCGCCTTCCATAAATGGGCCTCACTTCCAAATATGGGCATGCACCCCCCGCCCCGGCAGAGAGGTCAGCGCGACGCGATTGGCCAGGGGATAATGGCTCCGCAAAGGACGCGCTGTGATTGGATAGCCGGCCGACTGGGTTGTGTTTGAGTGACAGAGGCGAGAGTCGCGCCGTGCAGCCAATCAGCGTCCGGTCCCTGGATTGACCCTCCAACTTTTTAGTGCGCAATACACGCGGTATAACTGATGGACCGGGCTCTGGGAAACAGAACAACAACAACAACAACAGCTAGGAGAGAAAGGTTATTCCAACTGAAGATGATGAATGGAGAAGTAGTTGGTGATGTTTGCGCAAATACGCATTTGTCTTTTAAATCAATCGGAAATAGCAACAGCGATTAAGAAGGATAAGCAGACATATTCCTCTAAAGCCTCTGGACTATAAACTTCATTTAAAATAGCCTGTATAGTGTATGTTTATACAATAATCATACAGAACCAAAGCGCACATAAATGTCCGCAGCACAGCCCTTGGTGTTACAACGCAGTGCAAAAACAAAAAGGTGTCACAACTTTGCGGCCAACATTGACGGCTCTTAAGTCACTGAGCAGGTGAGAAAGTGTTGATTCTGCCGGTTTGTCGTGCGGGGCTTCGACCAGCTGGAACCCGCCGCACATAAGGCTGTCCTGAGGTAATTAACAGTGACAGGTTGTTCTGTCCGCGGCGGGTTCACGCCCTGCACAGCGGGGTGTCTGGGTTCGAGTCCCAGATAGGGTTCGATATGTCACATGTAGGTCATTCACTCGGAGCTCAGGCGTACCTTTTGTTCCTAAGGTAAAGGAACAAAGGTTTCGTTACCTTGTGGAAGCATCGGAGAATTGTGTACAATAAAGATGAGTATTAACAAATTATAGTGTGCTATTATGGGTTGTATACCTACGCTGCCCTGACCGCATTAAGTAGATATATAGAACATAAGCACTATCAGTGAATACTTTGACTATTGAATATTACTGGTAACTTTAATTATTACTCCACTTACTGGTAATTTTTACAGTTATAGGCTTGCTGGACCGCATAAAGAAGATCTCTAGATCACTATCAGCACCACAGTAATTTAGACTAACACTTTTAGTTGACTTCTTTTGAACAATATAGGCCTAGTTATAGTTACATGGACATAGTTACAGAATGTATGTCAGCCAAAGGTATACATATTTCTTTCTTTCTTTCTTTCTTCCCAATCGACTCAGGGCATACGTCGCCGTTATGTGTCTTAAAAACACCGTGTGATATTTGTAATAACACGCATTAATCAGAATGTTTGTTTACTAAACACAAAACGACGCAGACCTCAGTAAAACTAGTTCCACCAGCGGACTCTTATTTAAATCACTCCGCGTCGGTTTGACACGGTGTTTGGATTGCATTCGCCTCCTTTCCAATCACACCGTTAAACGTGACGGACAAGCACAGCCCAGTGCCAGAGGTCCGAGGGGACTGCTGGTGCTGGGCCCCGGGGCCATAAAGCTGGCCTAGCGTCGGGCTTAATTGCTGACACATGTAACCTAACCTGTTTCCCAATTAGCCCCTCCACTTGCCATTAAGGCATTCCACGACGCGCAGGGCTCGTCGGAGTTTAGAGCTTAATAATTAGAGTGTAACTCTAGATGGGGGAGGGGGTCTCCACGGCTGATGTTGGGAAAAATTCATAAAGTTTCATTGGGCAAAGCTCATTAAATGAGCATCAAGCCGGGGCTGGTAATGTATGTGATGTCGAGGGTCATTACTCCTCTAGATAGGGCTCAGCCTATCCGCAGCTGCTGGGCTGTGGGTGGTTGTGGAACAGCTAAACGTGGCGTTTAGGAAGCAGTGAAGTGCATCGTATATATTTGATTATTAGGAAGGGTGATTTAGTGTGATTTGATACTGGAAATAGTGCGTGTATACTGCGTGTGTGTGTGTTTGGCTGAACATTGTATTATGATAATTAGTATAACAACAATTATTATTATTGTCATTATTATTATTATTATTATTATTATTATTATTATTAATAATTAATTAATGACTTTATGTTTAAATATGAGTTCATGTGTTGAATGCTTCACTGGCATAGATAACATAGAAAAGAGAGTTTGTTAGGAGAGAGGTAGATGATAACGTGATAATAATAATAATAATAATAATAATGTGCTACAGATGGAGGTTAACTGCAAGGAGAGATACGATTTTACGATTTTATTGAAAATAAAATAAAAAAAAATCATTTTTGTCAAAAGGATATTCCCAATTTCCAATCTTTGATATTATCTCCTGCACATTGTGTGGAGTCCTTTTTTTTTTTTTTTTCTTTTCCCATCAATCATATAGTCTTTGTTTGGTTTAGAATACCATTAAACTAGAGACCTAGTTAGAGCTAGTTTACCATTAAACTAGGTCTAAGGTCTTAAAAATAAATAAAATCGTATCTAATAATCCCACGACCGGCGTGCCGCGGAGAGAACAATCCACACGTCCGCCCCCCAGCTGATAAACCAAACAGCGCGGCCCCGGAGGATATATTTATGGCTTGTTTTAACCCTCGGCACCGCCGGCTGGGCGGAGGCTGCCCTCTCAGGACAATGCGGCGAGTTACCCAGAGTTCAGCCAATCGGAGCCCACCCACCTCTGCACCCTCTGCACCCTACCTGACAGACGCGCCCCGGGCACCCCGCGGACCTACCCCCCCCGTCGTCGACCCCCCCCCGGCCCTCCTAACCCCCGCCCCTCTGAGCTGTGAGGCGGGCAGAGAAGCAGCAGGACGCGTTGTTTTAAGGTGCATGCTGGGTTTACTGGTGGAGGTTTACTGGGCAGTGATTGACTGGAGGAGCAACTGGTGCGGGGGTGGGGGGGGGGGGGGTGGGGACCTTTGACACCCAGGGGTGTCGTGGTGGGGCCCGGGGTGGGGCCCCGGGGGGGGGGGGGGGGGGGGGGGTAAACACGACCCCACCGCATGGCCTAGGAAATGCAGAACCCCCCCCCCCCCCCCCGGACCCCCCCCTGCTTTATGAGGAGGCGGACAACAGAGGTGACCCACAATGCAGTGCTCTGAGTGGCCAGTGGCTAAATATGAGCCGACGTGGGTCTGCTGGGGGGGGGGGGGTCTGGGCAGCGGCCTGGGCGGTCTGGGGGGGGGGGGGGCTCGTGAAATAGAGATGCAGATCAATGTTCTGGCAGAGGAGACGTCCACCTCAGCCCAGGAGCCCAGGAGGCGTCGGCGGTGGAGCTGGAGTCACCGTTAACCAATGAGTGGGTGTGAACTACATGTGCGTTAGATGTACACACGTTGCATCCTGTTCAATGGATCGGTCCACTGGGGTGGAGTGATACCTTCATAGGGTGTAATGCGTGTGTGTAATGCGTGTGTGTGTGTGTGTGTGTGTGTGTGTGTGTGTGTGTGTGTGTGTCTTGGTTTGTTTAGCCATGTGGAGGATCACACTGATTGTGTCCGAGCATGACCTCATGACAAAGGAGCAACGCAGACTGCTTCACCAGGGGTTGAACAGTCTCTAGTGTTAACAGTCTCCAGTGTTAACAGTCTCCAGTGTTAACAGTCTCTATTGTTAACAGTCTCCAGTGTTAACAGTCTCTATTGTTAACAGTCTCCAGTGTTAACAGTCTCCAGTGTTAACAGTCTCTAGTGTTAACAGTCTCTAGTGTTAACAGTCTCCAGTGTTAACAGTCTCCAGTGTTAACAGTCTCCAGTGTTAACAGTCTCTAGTGTTAACAGTCTCCAGTGTTAACAGTCTCTAGTGTTAACAGTCTCCAGTGTTAACAGTCTAGTGTTAACAGTCTCCAGTGTTAACAGTCTCTACTGTTAACAGTCTCTAGTGTTAACAGTCTCTAGTGTTAACAGTCTCCAGTGTTAACAGTCTCCAGTGTTAACAGTCTAGTGTTAACAGTCTCCAGTGTTAACAGTCTCCAGTGTTAACAGTCTCCAGTGTTAACAGTCTCTACTGTTAACAGTCTCTAGTGTTAACAGTCTCTAGTGTTAACAGTCTCTAGTGTTAACAGTCTAGTGTTAACAGTCTCCAGTGTTAACAGTCTCCAGTGTTAACAGTCTATTGTTAACAGTCTCCAGTGTTAACAGTCTAGTGTTAACAGTCTCCAGTGTTAACAGTCCAGTGTTAACAGTCTCTAGTGTTAACAGTCTCCAGTGTTAACAGTCTCTAGTGTTAACAGTCTCTAGTGTTAAAAGTCTCTATTGTTAACAGTCTCCAGTGTTAACAGTCTCTAGTGTTAACAGTCTCTATTGTTAACAGTCTCCAGTGTTAACAGTCTCTAGTGTTAACAGTCTCTATTGTTAACAGTCTCTAGTGTTAACAGTCTCTAGTGTTAACAGTCTCTAGTGTTAACAGTCTCCAGTGTTAACAGTCTCTAGTGTTAACAGTCTCTAGTGTTAACAGTCTCTAGTGTTAACAGTCTCCAGTGTTAACAGTCCAGTGTTAACAGTCTCCAGTGTTAACAGTCTCCAGTGTTAACAGTCTCTAGTGTTAACAGTCTCTAGTGTTAACAGTCTCCAGTGTTAACAGTCTCCAGTGTTAACAGTCCAGTGTTAACAGTCTCAGTGTTAACAGTCTCAGTGTTAACAGTCTCTAGTGTTAACAGTCTCAGTGTTAACAGTCTCCAGTGTTAACAGTCTCAGTGTTAACAGTCTCCAGTGTTAACAGTCTCAGTGTTAACAGTCTCCAGTGTTAACAGTCTCAGTGTTAACAGTCTCCAGTGTTAACAGTCTCAGTGTTAACAGTCTAGTGTTAACAGTCTCCAGTGTTAACAGTCTCCAGTGTTAACAGTCTCTAGTGTTAACAGTCTATTGTTAACAGTCTCCAGTGTTAACAGTCTCTAGTGTTAACAGTCTATTGTTAACAGTCTCCAGTGTCCGGGGGCTAAACGGTCTCAGTGTTGCCGTGGTTTCCTCCGGCCGATTGGGGTTGATTAAGAGGTTAAGCAGGGAGGCCTCTCCGTCCTTAGGCCAGATTTATCTGTTCCTGCTGGCCCCTGAGGGCCCCACCCCCGCCACAACCCCTTCAAGATGTCCCCATAATTAATTCTCTTATTTGTTTATCTGGGGACGGGGTCACACACTTTTTTTTCCCTTGGAGCCGATCCGTTTTGTCGTTGTTTGTCCGTCTCGAAGCCATCCCTCATTTTGTTTTTCTGCGTTGTGTTTT
>NW_028179061.1:0-13220 GCF_964030765.1 Micromesistius poutassou | reverse complement strand
GCCGGCCGCATCGCAAATACATGGAGAACTCGTGTACTTTTTCTGTAGGCATTATTTTCAGTTTCATCAGTAGTTTGTGATAGTTTCCGCACATACACACATCTAAAGTCAGTTGAATCTGTATCATATACACTCATATACACATTAGCTAGCGAGGCAGCTGGTCCAGTAAGATTACGATCCTGTGGGAATCCATCTTGACAGGCTTCAAGTTATGTGTTTGTGTCCGGAATACCATGGGTTCATACCAATCAGACTCCTTTTAGGAGCGATCTGAGCGTGTTAGACGGTGATGGACAGATGGTTCATCCAATCACCTGCCAGTTAACTTTTGTAAGCACCTTCCCTTTTCCAAACCGATTCCAAGGACGACTTCCCAGATGGTTCTGTGTAACAAACCATCTGGTGTGTCAGGCTATGTTACGCCAACAACAGAGCCCCATTGGCCACTGAGTCTTGTACCTGCTAGCTACTGTAGTAGCGGGATACACTCCTAAACAGCGGTTAGAGAAAAGACTCATAAATGCGTTTTAGTTTAAGGTAGGGTACTTTGCTATTTGCCTATTGTGTAGAAATAATAACCAATCAAAGGCTCCAGAGAGAAGAGAAGACTGCCCAAAGGCTTAATATTCCAAATTTCAAGGACACTGTGAAGCACTGGGCGAAAAATATGTGAAACACTATCTGATTTATTTATTTCAGTACAAATCTGAAATAAATTAGGTCTCATTCAGCTTTTGAGATGAGGGAGCAAAAATGGCTGAATATTAAACGCGGCTTTCTTTTCCAGCACAGCTTGTTGACTTTTGATATTGTAATGTCTCACTAAGTAATGTTGCAGAACAAACATGGTTGAAGGAAACAAACTTCCTTTTACAGTTTTAGCCTACCGAGTAAATGGGTGGTGGAGGGAAAGACACCACACTCTCTTCTTCTAAGCTACTTGGTATTCTGGCTGTCATCTGCTCTGTCTGCACTGATTAGCCCCCGAAAATATTACCTGGGGAGAAAATTAAATATTGATCCATTTTTTACCTTAACTCACACCCCTTCTCCCTCTCTCCCTCCCACTCGGACTCGCTTTATTTTTTATATATTTATATATAAATCTGTTCGATTGGAACAATGTCGCCTGAACATATATTATTTACAGAGGGAGGTTAGCGGTGAGCCAAACTGTTTTGCTAGCCGCTTAGCTTACATTGGGTGTACGACTGGTTAGGTTAGGGACATAAACGTTGGCGTTTACATCTCATTCTGGGCAGAAACCACTTGTTTTCTTGGCAGCGCTACCATCCCTATCTTACATCGATCGCCACGGAAACGTCAATACCCCTGAATAGCATCTACTCTTCCAGTTCGCATATCGGCTATTGATTGGTTCTGGGGGAAAAAAACCCTGGTAGTTGGAAATGGGGATGTTTTTGTGAACAGGTGTACATGTGAATCACATGCAAGTGGGAAATCAACGTTTAATTCACACACCTGGGATTTTAACATGCAGACAATGGATAAATTGCCAAAATAGCCTGTTTCTAGGGTTGGACCAACTTCTAAATATAAGATCGAAACATACCCCTCCTTTCCTTTCTCAGATATGTTTTCCACTCAATATCCTATTGAGGATTGCATGAAATGACAACGCTTCATATTGCATTGCCAAACACGATTGGATTGGAGTGCAGCCGGCAGAAACCAGACCCGGTGGCAGTTTCTACCTTGCCAGGATCTGGGTGGTGCTGGGGCGTGGATAAAGACATAATAAAGAAGGTGAGCGAGGAGAACGCTCTGTAGAAAATAAACCAAAAGCAAGGACAAACCGAAGGAGAAGACGAAGACTCACCGAGCCGGCTGACAAAAGAAATGCCTTGCGCCTTCTAGGTGAAACCATGACGACCACTGCACAAGCTCCTCTGGGTCAAATCACAGACACATCCATGCATGTAAATTGCTGCTTTTCTTTTTTCCCCTCACACACTTTTTTCGTATTCCTTACCTTGTGGGGACACGGGGAAGGTCCCCAGCAAAACCAAACCCTCCCCCCCCCATCTCCCCCCCCCCCCCCCCCTCCCTGTTAGAGGACCCACCGTGCGGCGCGACGGCCTCAGCGGCGAGGGGGTTGGAGTGGTTGTGACAGGCAGGGAAAGCGGTGCGTCCCCCCGGTGTCATGGGGAATCAGCGGCGAGCCGCGGGTGACGGCCCGGGCTCGAGCTGCGTTCTACCTGACCACCCGACCCCCCCCCCCCTCCTCCTCTCTCACCCACTCACCCACAGCCCCCCTGTTTACCTGGGGCAACGGGGTTGACTGAAAGAAAAAGAAAACACCTCAATAAATGATGCAAAGCTATATTGGATTTTGGATTTTTTGGGGGGGGATTTATGTATTTTTTATTCTGCAGCCTTGATTGGATTTCGGCAAATGAGGCTTGATGAAATTATTTAATGAAGTGAGTTTTGAGCTGGAAAATTGGAATGGTTAAATAACAAGATGCATCATATTAATATCTCTCATGTCATAATAGGCCTGCAATATTTATATGTATAATGCTGTATGTATTATTGTTTCCATTTATTATGAAGAAGCAATCTTACTCTCAGTAAACATGTGAATAATAATTGTTGATTTTTGCATGTAACCCAATTCATCAATCCGAAGAGTTTGTTGTTGAATCACGTCGGGCATTCACTCATTCACCAGACGGGGACGCAATTCTGTTGCTGCAGTGAAGCCAATGAGTTCGAACCCGGACGGTTGTTTATTTTTATACACATTAATATGTGTCCTGTGTCCCAATTAAGCCAAACAACAAGTGTGCCTGATGTGTGTAGTCAACTGTATAGAAGATGGGAATGGGTTTCGACCTGGAAAGCGACACATTGGGAGATGTTTACTGTTGACATTCAGCTAAGACTCCAATTATTTCCTCTAAACAACTCTCTCCCCGCCCTACCGACTCCGTATCCATTATTTCTGGGGGAGTGGCCGAAGAGAGTGGCAGTGGCACGTGTACACGATAGTCTTTGCGGTTAGCGAGCCTCAGAAACCCCAAACCCCAAAATCCGCAGTAGTCTACCAGTAGGCATCCTTCATCAAGACCTCCACCTGCTCCTCAATGACACGGATCTGAAGTCACTCACTTTTACCATACCAGAGTCTACGAAATGACAAAATAGTAAACGGACAAACTAGTAAAACCCCAGTTAACATGGACTGTAACCAGATAAGCGATGCTGTATTTCCCGCCGATGTGTTTTCACTTCACGAGCCTGCAAGACGCCTGCTGCCTTCCAGCGCCGAGACCTTGTGGCTTAATGGCGTCTGGCTGTAAATGGGAAAAAAAAAAAAAGGAAAAAGAAAAAAAAAACACCTTAACGGCATGGATACGCTGTGCGCACGGTGAAGGCCTGGCTCCTCCTCCCTGAGCAGTAGCCAGAGAGAGAGAGAGACGCCTGACCTTTCTGCCTTTACACACCATTAGGACTAGCAACACAAAGAAATAACAAGCGCTGTGGTGTGAGTCCACTAAGTGCCGACGGGGGTATTAGAGGTAAAAACCCATCAGACTCCACATTTCTGGAGGTCGAAGCGGCCCTTTCGCCCTGTAATGTATTGGCTGGCGTGCGCGCACACACACACACACACACACACACACACACACACACACACACACACACACACACACACACACACACACACACACACACACACACACACACACACACACACACACACACACACACAATGTAGCCACCAGAAGATGTTTACGTGCCTCCGTGTGTGTGTGAACTTTCACGCGCCATAAAGGGCCGTCCAAAGCGGACGATTGTGAAGCTACGAGGAGTGAGAAAGAGAGACGGAACAGATGCGAAGTGTTGTGCACTGCTGTCGTCACCCCAATAACCTCCCCCACCCCCCCACCCCCTCCCACACTCAAGGCCAGTGCCTCCATTACTACCACCAGTCTAGTGCGAAGTAGGTACAAATAAATGATAAAGATGATGAAATCCTACGGTTCAGCTAGGAAACTCTCTCTATAACCCGCGCTCTTATTGTTGAGCTAGGAAACACCCTCTATAACACCCTCTACATCCCACTCTTATTGTTGAGCTAGGAAACACCCTCTATAACACCCTCTACATCCCACTCTTATTGTTGAGCTAGGAAACACCTTTTATATCCCACACTCTTATTGTTCAGCTAGGAAACACCCTATATCCCACGCTCTTATTGTTTAGCTAGGAAACACCCTCTATATTCCACGCTCTTATTGTTTAGCTAGGAAACACCTTATAGCCCACGCTCTTATTGTTTAGGAAACACCCTCTATATCCCACGCTCTTATTGTTGAGCTAGGAAACACCCTCTATTCTTATTGTTTAGGAAACACCCTATATAGTCCACGCACTTATTGTTGAGCTAGGAAACACTCTCTATATCCCCCCATTCCCCCAACCTCACACTGTGGGTTTTATTTGTTAAAATGAAAAATAAAAAAGTATATAAATGAAGTAAGCGGATGGAACAAGAAGCACGCGTTTCATTTCTTCAGCTGGAGCCAAGATTGGATGCCATTTTAATGAGCTTTTCCAACGAGGTGCCACCTGTTTAATCCAGATAATTGGACGATTGGCCACCCCTTTAACGAGTGCTGCTTGGCAAGCTCTCTCTCTCTCCCTCCGACTCACTCTCACTCCCATCTCCTCTCCATCTCTCGCATTCACTCTCTGCCTTTCTCATTCACTCTCTGCCTTTCTCATTCACTCTCACTCTCTCTCTCTCGCTCTCACTCTCCAACTCATTTGCTCTCTCTATCTCTCTCTCAGTCTCTCTCTCTCTTCTGAGTCCTTGTCTCTCTCAGTAGTCTAACCCTAAGTTCAAAAATGAACTACGGGCATCTTGGAGCAAGATACCCCCTATCTTGCGCAAAGATGTGCACAATTCCCTGTAAGTGCTTTTGAATAAAATGCCTCTGTTATACTTATATAAGTGTAGCCTTTGTCCCCGCAACGGTTGGCCTTGCTTCCTACCGAAGCTGAATCTCAGACAATCCGAGCCAGGCAAAGTACGCTGCGTGACCTTTCCCACCATATCTGGTCCCTTAATCTGCAGCCACGGTTAACAAGGGGGCACTCCCCACCCACCCCCCACCACCCCCCACCCCAAGGGCCTCCATTACGCTGCCTCCGTGGGCATAGGGACACGAGCGCAAAGGGTGTCTAGGCAGGCACTCACACACCCTAACGCGGGTACTGTACTCCTGCGCTGGAAATGTCAAACACATCTCCTGGCGGAAAGGGCAGCGGGGGAAGGCTGCATTCATGGTCTGCTTCTCCTCCGGAAGGGAGAAGGGAGAACTGGCTCAGGAGGAGGAGGAGGAGGAGGAGGAGGAGGAGGAGGCGGGCGGCCATCTTGTGAGGTCACCAAGGCGTAGGCGGGTTGTTCGCAACCCAAGTTTGTGAGTTGGATTGCCGATTGTCCGCAAACTTTTTAGACATTTATTTTTTAAGTCTTTATTTACTTGCGGTACGTTTAGTCGATTAGCAGGTGCTTTGAATCCGACTCGAAGTCGCTACTCAAATGTGGATGCCAACTGTTGCACAACCTAGTATCATGTAGAGCAGTGGTTCTCAACCTTTTTGAGTCGCGACCCCCAATTTAACATGCACTGCTGTCCGCGACCCCCCCCCCCCCACACACACACACACACTAGGGCTGTCAAAATTGCAAAAAAAAATGACGTTTGAATATTCCCTCTAAAAAAAAACATATTGAATACTATTCGAATATCTATATTTGCGCATTATGTCAATCACGCGCATTATGTCAATAACAGGACAAACTAATACAACGAGACATAACTACTTGTATAGGTAGTTTATTTAAGTTTAAACAAATTTGACAACATATTACCTAAAACACAAAAATAAGTAAATTAACTAATGGCCAAGACCGCAGACCTCGCTCTCGCTCGCTCACTCACTCTCTTTTTCTCTCGCTCTCTTTTTCTCTCGCTCTTTTTTTCTCTCGCTCTCTCTCGCTCCCCCTCACTCTCTCTGCGCATACTGTTTTAAATAAAGAATAACAATAAACAAATGCTGAGTGCTGATCAAGAGTTTTGTGCAAGCAATTTAAGGTCCCGACTCTTGTCACTTGACTTGTCGCTTGACTCTTGTCTGTTGTCTTGTAGTGTTCTGGTCGCCCACTCGCAAAGCAGACAGCCGCACTGCGGCTGCCGCGGGTGTGTGTTTTTCCACATTCAAATATTAATTTTCACCTTCGAATGTCTGTTTTTCTGTTTTTCGAATATATATTCGAATTTAGAATATTTGTTGACAGCCCTAGTGTCTGTATGTGTGAATGAGAAGGGCAGACATGAGACTAGTGGACAGGTTTGTTGTTTTGGTGTAGTTACGGCCGACAGGTTTTGAGTAATAAAATGCCTATTTGATCCCAACCGCTCGTCGTCCTTCTAACGTCCGGTCGGACGCTACATCAATTTTGATAAAAATGTAATAAATAAATAATAAATAAATAAATTTATATTTTTCCAAAATGATTTGGCGACCCCCAGGTTGAGAATGGCTGATAGGCGGTGTGCGAAGCTAGAGAAATCAGACTTCTGCAAAGCATCCCTAACCCCTATACCGCTTCTTAATGAGCAGTATCTGAATTCACTCCTGAGTCACTGTGGATGAAAGTGTGTACTGAAGGTTGGACCAATGAGAAGGTCTTATACGATGGGAGGTATGGGGAACAAACTGTCATTTTCATTTGTTCTGTGAATCGACTGGTTGAGGAGCGGCAGGAGAACGGATGGATGAACAGGCAGAGAGACACGACGAGGTGGTCACGGTAGGTGTGGGGGTGTGGCCACGTACGTCGTCTGCTCGCTGTAGCGGACAGGAAACGGCACAACTCACGCGGCCGCCACCGCACTCATCGTGAAATCAAGAGCCGGAGCGAGAGACGGTATGAGCGAGATATATGCAGCACACTGGTGCGTAGACACACTTGTGGTTCTGCGTGAGAGTCGAAGCGTGTGAGAATTGTGTGAACCTGGGAGAGCGGTGGGGTGGGGTGGGGTGGGGGGGGGCACAAGGAAAAAGAAGAAGGGGGGAGGGTAGATTAAGCAGGGTAATTGAGCGCTTAATCCCATCAAAGTCTGCTCCGTCCCGACTGCCTCTTCCCTAATCTGCTCATAATTATACAGTCTCACACACTTAAATGCACACACACGCATGCTCACACACACTGGCCCACTTCAGTCAAAGACGGAGGGGGGGGGGGGCTGGGGGTGGAAAGAAAGAGATTAACCTATAATAATATGATTATTCTTCACTGTGGCGACATAAATGGTCATCAGGATTTTGGGGGCCTTTTTTTTTTTTTTCATTTTATTCTCACACGGATCTTAATCTAAATCCATCACTCACTTGTCTTGGAATTTCACATGCAAATCCGCAGAGAAAATTAAACTCTCAGGGTTGTCAGGTTCATGAGTGCTGACTGCTTGAGAGCAGCGTGGGCCGTATCCTGCAGGCTCTGGTAGTCCAGTCCCTCCTATTCCTCCCGCGTTCTGCGGCCACTATAGTCCTATTGGTCATTGTCGAAAAGGTTTCTTGAAGGGGACGAAAGAAAACAAGTGGAAGAAGATGAGTAAACACTATTTATTTACGACCCGGTTATCCGGAATATGCTTAGGCGGGTGGTTCTGGAGAGCAAACATTAAAGTGTTTAGTGAGGACCCAGTTAAACATTCTGCCCGAGAGCTCTCTCAGGGACAAAAGAGTGCGCAGGTGATCGATCGATCGACGATTCAATCAGGGGAATTTTCTTGCAGGAAAACATAACACTATTCTCAATTTGAGGAGAGGGAGAGAGAGCGAGACTGAGAGGGAGCGAGAGAGCGAGAGAGAGAGCGAGAGAGCAAGAGATGTGGGAGGGAGGAGGGAGAAAATGGCGTAACAAAGCATTTGTCATCGGCGGCCTAATGTGCTTTTATAACTGCTTGTCAAAGTCTCTGTGCAGCCAACACTGCCATGCATACTAAGCACAATCCCTGACACACTGCATGTGTCTCAGTCTAGGGGTGTGTGTGTGTGTGTGTGTGTGTGTGTGTGTGTGTGTGTGTGTGTGTGTGTGCGCAAACGTGAAAGTGAAAGAGATACATAAAAAAGAGAGTGAATGTGTCTTCATGCACCAGTTAATATGATCTGTTTCGTCCCGTCTCTTAGCTTTTCTCCCATTGTGTCCCATTAATCCCGCCCTGGCCTGACGGTAGCACTAGCTACTCGAGTGTGTAATGTTGATTGTAAAACCTTTAAAACCCCCGAGAAGTGTTTAAAATTTGTCTATTTCAATTCTACGTTCGAGGTGTTCAACATTTGACGTCAAACTGCAAACATGCTCTGACTCTCACTCTCACTATTATCTTTAATAGAGACATTGTGTATCAACCGGTTTCACCCAGTTCCCTTGTTCCCCGGCTTCTGTCAACCCAAAGCTTGTCTTACTTAGGGACACGTGGAACGCCGTCTGTAATGAAACCAGGAGAACACCTCGCTAGAACAAATCACTGCAAAGGCACCTGCACTCTGGGTGTCTTCCTGTTTGAAAAGATTACCTCCGCGAACCCCCTTTCTAATCGCAGCACATCACTGACAAAGTGTAAACGTCGGATTCGGGATCGCTACAGCGACAAAGTCGATGAACATGGGCGATAGCAAAATTGGCATGGGTTGAAAAGGGCGAAAAGGATTCTCAGAAGCAAACTGAAGTGTTTTTTGAGGTAGACAGGTCTGTAGAGGCTGGTCCCATTGGCAGTTTAGGGCTGAGGGACATGTCGGCCTTAACAACACAATAGTTCCAGTTGTGTGTGTGTGTGTGTGTGCATTATCTCTTTGTATGTGCAACTTGTGTGTATGTTTTTGTGTTATCTCTGTGGGTTATCCCTGTGTGTGTGTGTGTGTGTGTGTGTTTGAGTGTGTTATTTCTGTGTGTGTATCTGTGTGTATGTGAGGATGTTTTTGTGTGTATTATCTCCATGTGTCTGTGTGTCTGTGATTTATGTGTGTGTATCTGTGTTTGTGTGTGTGTGCAGGTGTTATCTCTATGTGTGTGTGTGTGTGTGTGTGTGCGCATGTGTGTCTGTTATTCCTGTGTATGTTATCTCTATGTGGATGTGGGTGTGTGTGTGTGTTACCTCTGTGTGTTTGGCGATGTGTGTGTATGTGTTTTTGTGTGTGTTATCTCTAGGTGGGTATATGTGTGTATGTGTGTTCCCTGTGTGTGTGTGTGTGTGTGTGTGTGTGTGTGTGTGTGTGTGTGTGTGTGTGTGTGTGTGTGTGTGTGTGTGTGTGTGTGGGCCGCATGCATGCGTGCGTGCGTGCGTGCGTGCGTGCGTGTGTCCTGGCATCTGTCCCTCTCTGTCGGGCACCCCGCCAGCTCCGTATCCATTACATCATTATGATCGTTTATCAAAGCCCCAGTGGCGGGCACGCTGGTCGCCTGGCAACACAGGTGAACCTCAACACAGACGGACGTCGGGGGGAATCAAAAGGAGTGGGACGAATCCAAACAACAACAGCAGCAGCAGCCACAGAGTAGCACCCCCCTCACCCACCACCCGGTGTCTCTGTGGCTTTACCTCTGGAAGCTCACCGGCGGGAACGCGACGTTCCCTCGTTGTCGTGGCGATCCTTCAGACCCAACGCCAACGCGGGCTCGTTTAAGGACATTCGATTTGCACTTCGTCGCAAGGCCGAGCTGGGAATCGTACGCGTACACGGATCTTCAGAACCGCCGAAGCGCCCTGTTTTCCGGTCTCTCTGTGCTCACATTCTGTGCTCCCTTCATCTCCTCACCCTATGGATGAGGAGTGTGAGGCCTGGTGATATCACCGGGGGAAATACATATAGAATACTTTGCTATATTTATCTATATAGATGAATAAATCAAGTCTTTTGCGCGTGTCCAGCGGGAGCTGTCCCTGGTCCTGAAGTCAGTCTTGTGCCTGCGTGCTGAACTCAAACCAGGGCATCTGTGAGTGGGCGTGTCCTAACGGGGGAACAGGTAGTAGACTTATCTTCATTAGTCTCAGTCTAGTTCCCCTGCCCTGGTTCATAGACGCATAGATCTATATGCATAGACACCGTATTGTCTTTGGAGAACCGTGAACGTTGCCCGAATATTGGAGAGGCAAAGATTGGCCCGTGGACAGATAGGAGTGAACGGGAGAAGCAGTTTTTTTCCAGATAGAAAGCACCATAACGTTTACAATTTGAGGGTTTATGATCTAGGTGGACTAAAAAATGTAGTAGTTGTAATTTCTGACTTATCAGAGGTTTTCGATTTGTGACTCATATAACCTTTTTTAATTAACCTTTAGATTTTGAGGAATAAAAAAATTACTTATTTTTTTATTAACACACCCAGTGCATCCCTGGCTGGGAATTAATGCCTTAGATCAAATTGAGTTTTTAATGAAAATGGTTCTGTTTCAGTCTGACACCATATCGTCTATTACCATGTGGCAATCAAACAGTTTGGAACTTGAAATTCATGAGCATATGATTATGGTGATATTCATTGATATTGTGTGATTGAGTTCCCGGTTATGGCCATCGTTGGGTTGGATTTTCCCCCAGAATCACCGGCTCTGTTTTCACAGCCAAATTTCTCTAGTTCTACTGGAACCGCTCTCTGCCGATTCACAACACAGCTCTGCCAAACGGCAGCACATGACTCCGCCCCAGAACTGCTAAAAGCACCAACACAAAGAGGCACTCACACACACACACACACACACACACACACACACACACACACACACACACACACACACACACACACACACACACACACACACACACACACACACACACACACACACACACACACACACACAGCTGTGAGGCCGCCTGTTCGATGCCGAGCCAGGGGCGTGAGAGTATAATGTGAAATGTGTGTTCACCGCAGAGCTGCAATTAGCCACTGCAGGCACACACACACACACACACGCAAACACACAGCTGCAGAGACATGCCCAGATGACATGCGCATAGCAGCTCACAGACCATGCAATAGGTCCGCACACACACACACACACACACACAGCAGACGGTACACACACACACACACACACACACACACACACACACACACACACACACACACACACACACACACACACACACACACACACACACACACACACACACACACACACACACAGAAACAAAACCTACACACATTCATTCCCATACACAGATGTTAATACATCGTTCTCCGTCTTAAACGACCACTGCAGGTCCGAGGGGAACATGACGGATGAATTGTGGTCCCCACGTCGTATCCAAACGCTCGGCCCTCCTGGGGCTCCGTCGCCTGTGGGTTCTGCTCCTGGCTACTCCTGGCGGGACAAAGCAATCACGAGCCTCACTTTCCAATCAGACGCTCCGGTGTGGATGTAGATGAGTCAGGGGCGTTCTGGAGGCGCTTCTATCAGTTTAAAGGAGGAATGGGAAGAGGACATGGGGCTATTTCTAGAGGCCACCCACCGAGATAGGAAATCCGGCAATATCTGAATTGGCTGAATGCTCACATGTGCCAAGGATGTGTGTGTGTGTGTGTGTGTGTGTGTGTGCCACACGGTTTCATAGCCCTTGGAGCGGGACAGACACACAGGCATGTTTTTAAAGGGTTAGAGGAGGAGGAGGAGGAGTGTTGAGGAGTGGTGTAGTGGTGTAGTGGTGTAGTGGTGGAGTGGTGTAGTGGTGTAGTGGTGTAGCGGTGAGGGAGTTTGACTCCGAGGCGAAAAAGGTTCACGGCTCGAGTCTAGGAACCCATGCCCCCCGGCCCACCTGTCAGAGCCTAACTCCTCGGTTCGTGACGTGACTTTAAATAAAGGCACCACGTCACTTTGAATAACGGCATTTTGCTAAATTAAAAAAATACTTGAATCATTGCTTTCTCCCAGCGCCTCTGAATAAGACACATCCACATAATTAGGATAATGGGCCTGCATTTTGCCAGCGTGCTACGTGTGTGTGTGTGTGTGTGTGTGAGAGATGCTGAACCTCCACACTCAACCCCAAACCCAGAACGAGAATCTCATTTGGACAAAGTGGATTCGGGTAATTCTGGCACCCAGGTGGCGGGGCTGGATTCAGCCGGTTTCGGAGTGCCGTTTGCGTTTCCCGTGACTCACCGCCACCAATCCACTAGAGTCGTCGACAACAGGTCCATAATTTTTTTGCGCCCAGCGCAGCACTTTCAATACCGATAAATCTGTGGGAGTTCGGCGCGCGCGGTATATATCATCTTGATCGCCTGTTATCGCTCAGACAACCGGAGCCGGGCGGGCCGGGTGCTTTTCTTTGAGGGCTCGCGTCCGACCGATAACATCTGAACAAACATTATTTATGGGCCGAAAATACCCAGGGACGAGACGGACGGTTTTTAGGCGGGATTTACTACCAAAACTCCCCCTGCGTTGGGAACGTTTGACGCGAACAAAGGTGGAATTACACTTCCTGATTAACATAACCCTGTGCGGGGGGTGGGGGGGGTTAAGTATATAATGTGGTGTGGGGACGGGGGGGAGCGGAACCGTTGACCTTTCCGTCGGAATTAACGACGTGATTCACCTTTCAGAGAAACTAACCGGGTCAGATCCCGAAAGGGGAATGCCGTTGAACTCCTAGCAGGTGAAGCCTTTCTTCGGTAATCCAATCAGGAAACACCAGGGACACTACAATGCAATCCTGCGAACCAAATTAACACACAGCTCTGAACTTTGGGCACCGTGGACCCTTGGGTTTGTTGTTCTTCTGACGCCTCAAGCACACACTCTGGTCACACTTCACACTTCTTGGTACGGCTGAGGCCATAGGTTAAGATGGATTAATGTCATAAGCCGCTATTAATATTGCCGCCAGCCATAGGTCAAAATGTGATTATTATTTCATTAGAGGAGAGGCTAGATTAACAGCCATGGTAAATAATGAGCAGCGAAAAAGGGTGTGTGCTGATTCTGATACACACACACACACACACACACACACACACACACACACACACACACACACACACACACACACACACACACACACACACACACACACACACACACACACACACATATACATACACACGCCTCCCAAACATGGATAAAGATGAATTACACATATGTTACTCTTTTAGGGGGAGGGTGATAATT
>NW_028179062.1:7500-12500 GCF_964030765.1 Micromesistius poutassou | reverse complement strand
CGACATAGAAAACTGAGATACATAAATTAAACATTTTATAAATTAAAAAGCCCTGGACCTGGGGCAAATAAATAGCAATGAAGAAAATAAATAAATAACACACAACTAACAGCTTCTGGGCAACCGCTAGTAATTTATTCGCTGCTTGCGGGAATAGCTGAGGCGAGGACAGCTTGGTGGAATTGAAGGACACTCACAGAAAGAGCATTGATGAAAATAGGATAGCGGGTTTTGTTTGATCGGGATAGAGCCATGTCTCGGGAACTCCTGAAGGTCAATTATAATCCACTCGTGCCTCAAAGATATTCTGGGTTGTCTTTTATATATGTCTTTTATATATGGGGTATATATGGAGTGTTAGTGTTTTAGGAGGGCTACCTCTGCCTGCTAGTTTCAAAAAATGTGATTGGGGGGCAAATGTAAAGGTTTTAGAAAAAATGCTATTTGCTATTTTAGTGATCTAAAAATTGCGCCAATGCAATTGCTCTACTGACCGAAAAATTCCTGGTCTAAATGCACTAGTGGATAGCGCAGTTGGTGCACTAGCGGCTAGTGCAGTTTTGATGTGCCATGGCAGGTCGGAACTGCAACATACGCTTACACACACACGTAGGCTATACACAGCACAGACATGCAAAAGATTAGCCTGATTTAAATATTATGATGTCAAAGATTGTTTATATGTGTGAAACTGCATAGAAATAGCATAGGATTGTGGAAACATTTTTTTCCATAGGGGCTGCATGAATGAACACAGTAGTAGGCTATGCCATGCCTTAAAGTAGTATATTCCAGCCTTCCAAAACTAAATCTTGTTTTAGGGTAAATGGTTGGTTAAATGATTTGGGAAATAACAGCTGATACAGCAGTAAGAAGTTCTTTTAAATAAATGTATCTGCAAACACAGTACAGCAAACACATATGTTCTTAACACAGACATCGTGTACAAGCCCATAACTTTTAGGATTGATGAGTATTACATCGTGAGAAAACATAGTTTTACCATGAGTGGGTGTTTAAAAGAATGAATGAATGCGGGTGACGCTTGTGCGCGTGTGTGTGTGTGCACCCATCTGTTTAAACACACGCAAACTAAACACGTAACGCATAATACAGTCCATAACGATCGATAACGATAATGTATACAATACTGGTAACAAACAATGTTTGTTAATGTATTGCCGCATATCATTAAATAGACCCACAGTTGCGTCTGGACCGCGTCCGCATATCATATATGTGTTAAGTTGTCTTTGCCGAAATTGACGACTTTTCTGAAGTTGGAGAAGAAAACGCTATTCCATGTGTGAATTTGGCCTATTATTTGGCAATAAACTGAGCCATTTGAAGTTTGAAATTCATGTGGTCATGCATCTGTCTCAGCGGAGACTGCAAACGCACTGTCAAAATATATACTCGTCAAGTTCAAATGCGCTGGCTCTTAAAGGGGATGGGAGATTGAACTCTCATTGGTTTATTGCGCGTTACGCCCAAAACACACCTACGGGTTTCAGACCAACCCATTTTAGATTTGCGTCGGGCGCAAGAGTCATTTATCCGCCGTCATAATAGCAACATCGCCATAGAACCGCCCACAGAGCTACTTCCGCTTTGCGCTTCACGTTTGCGTTTCAGACCGTCTAAATAGGGCCCTTAGTGTCACTGTAAACTATCGGAGTCGTCTTTCAGCTGAAAGGTTGTGGGGTTGATCCCAGCGTCTGCAGAATACCCGCAGGCATCCTTGCGTAAGATGCCAATAACAAAAGACTATTGACGAATTCAATCCAGGGGGGAATTGATGCTTCCAATTGGAAATTACTTCTCCATAAGTAGATGGAACCAAATTCCCTGCAAGGTGATTCAGTGAAACTCCACCTAAATGGCTCAAGTAAAGTAAATCTCCTTACTCAATATTCACACCAGCGCAGGGCTTAAACTGAAACTAATCTGATAACAGGCTCTGCCTAACTTCTGCCTCCTGTCGTTTCCTGCTCAATTCAATTACAGCCACGCAGAATAGCCACGCAAAAAACCACAACGCACAGAAGATGAAACAGGGTGGGCTTACTACAAGAAAAAAAACAAAAACATCTCATCCTCTAAATGTACCAATTACTCGTCATTTCCAGTTCCATCTGCACCAACCCCCCCCCCCCCCCCCCCCCCCCCCCGCCCCCGCCCGAAGCTTTCAGAATAGCAAGCAGTGAACGGTTGCAACACCACCGCCCTCAACCCCGATGACGGCAAACACACTCACACGCGAACACACTCACACTGACGGATGGATCACTAGCAACCAGCAGACCCTCCACCCCTCCGACCACCCCCCCCCCTCAGAAGTTTGAGAGTAGTGGTGTGTCAGTGAGCGCTCCACCACTACTCATAGAGGAGAGCACTGTCACTCGTCTAGCCCCTTAATGGCCACTTACTGGAGAGGGATGACCGGAGTCCAGTGCACACTCCTCCACCTCCGGCAGGAGTTATAGGGAAGACGGAACCCACTCTTGGCCGACTGCCTTGCCGTCACAGTCTGTGAGTATCACCGCCGCCACCACCACCGCCACCGCCACCGCCACCGCCACCACCGCCAACACCACCACCACCACCACCGCCAACACCACCACCACCACCACCACCGCCACCACCACGACCACCTTGTGTCCGGGCAGATGGGGATGGGGGCGGGTCTGGGGGAGGGTTGGGAGGGGGGTGGGGGGGGGGGAGGAGGCGAAGGAGGGAAGGGGGAGGTTGGGCCTGATGTCCGCAGGCTGGGCAGAGGATGGAGCTGGAGAGTTATACCCAGAAGGAGCCCTGGTTAATGGAGCCAGGGCACGCTGACATCTGTTTCTGGAGAACGCAAGGGGAAGAGAGCGGGGAGAGAGAGGGAGAGAGAGAGAGAGAGAGAGAGAGAGAGAGGGGGAGAGAGGGAGAGAGAGAGAGAGAGGTGAAGGGAGAGAAAGAGGCGGAGAAATGCAGAGGAAGGAAGAGAGAGAGAGAGAGAGAGAGAGAGAGGCATGGAGATTAGTAATTGGACGAAGAAAGGAGTAAAAGAAAGGACAGAAATATGTTACTTAGACTCTTGCACGAGTAGCTTCTGTGACGTGTGCGGTTAACACACAGGCCCCCAAAGACAGACAGACACACACACACACACACACACACACACATATGATTCTCTGAACCGCGTAGTCTTCAGTTAACTGCTTTGAAGAACACTAATTTGGACCAATAAGTTCAGGGGCAGCATACCCAAACAACGGGCCGTCATTAGCAGTGGAGCGTGCCACGGCGCTCTGGGAAGATATTTCGGTCGTGGTGTAGCATTATGGGGGCGCAATCCAAGAAGATAAGGTGCTGAGTTTGAATCCCAATGTTTGAAGTCTACCCATGGGAATCCTTGAGGAAGATGCCTCACCCCTACCTGCTCATGAATGACACGCATCTTCAAGAATCTAAATCACTGTAAGCCGCTTTGGATTAAAAGGTCTGCTAAGTGACTTAATAGCGATCTTAATCTATCTATCTACCTAGATAGCTATCGCTGGTACATCTAGGAGGAGGCTGGAGGAACCATCGCAGAGCAGATCAGTGTCCGGGCTGTTCTGTTGTGTAGCTGCTCACAGCACTGATGCTTATCATTACAAACTGGAACTTTACAATACTGGAACTCCAACTGGAACTGTAGGAGAAATAACACTACTAGAATTCATATTATATGAAATAATTACTGTTACAATGGAACATTTTAAAAATGTATATTTGTTTGTTTACTCTTGTAATATATTATAACTTCTACTTATAGCTTAAGCATAACCGCTTAACCATATATTTTGGACCTGTTTTATTGAGGTTGAACATAATGATTGATGTAATACATTTTCCTCTCTATGGGCAATCACAATTGAAACCTTGTGCCAAAATGTCTGAAAACCAAGTTTCTTTTAAATCTGTCATTTTAAAGGGCTCTTGTGGATTTCTGTACAAAGTGTCCTCTTTATCTGGGTTCAGAAGCACACAAATAGGCATGGGCACAGCATAGCCACTTTTGCTATCTGTATCCGTATGTCTGCAGGCAAAATATTGTTTGTATAGTATCCGTATTTGTCTGGAAATCCAGCATGTTTGGGTTGATTGGACATCCGTCAGTGGCTTAGGTTCAAACTGTTGCCTTCTAATGAAATTCAGCGTGTGTAGACCATTTATGCACCCTGGAAGATTTGTGTCAATCACAGCTGGGTAATGCAAGCTATAATACACTGAGAGACACACACGAATCAACGCATGAATCAATCCCTCAATCAGTCCATGGAACCTGCCCTTTAAATATTCACACAGAATCCACAGGTATCAAAGCTGTCTGGTTGTCAGGAAAAACACAACACAACGCACCAAACACGGCCACTCTCCCGCCCCCCCCCACAGAGCTTCACACCTTGTCCATCTCCATTTGGACGTGAGGAGTCGAACCAAGGCTGCTGCCCTCAACAACAATGCTGCTCAATCACAAACCAGACATTGACACTTAACAAACTCATCTCGGCAGCCATCTCACTGATAAATGTTTCTTATTTGTTTTGAAGCTATTATTTGTTGCCCTTTTCCGACGGGCTGTTTTCCCGGCGCTCAGCACAGATTAGGGTGTCTTGGCCGTGGTTGGACGTGGCAGATGCCCTCTCCGGGGGTTCTGCCTCAGAGCCATGAGGCGGCGGGAGATGCTTGTTTTAAAAGGCGTTTCCGGAGAGGCATGTGCGCGTGCTGAACCGCGGCGACCTCGCTAGTGATTACGTCGACGGGGGAGGCTCATCTCGTGACAGTGACTGGGTTGCGTTTTTTTTTCTATGTATTGAATATGGACGTGCACTCACACACGAGCACACACACACACACACACACACACACACACATAGCTACATGCAAAGACCACCACACACATAGGTAGGCAAACACACACAAAGTGGTGCACACTTACATACACGCATACACACACACACACACACACA
>NW_028179062.1:0-2500 GCF_964030765.1 Micromesistius poutassou | reverse complement strand
ATTTAGTCTGCGTTTCCCTGTCTCTGTCTTTATCAATCTGTAACACCTCCCTTATCTCCTCATCTATCTTTTTGTCAGTTTCCTTAACACCCCCCCCCCCCCCCCCCCCCTCTCTCTCTCTCTCTCTGTTTCGGGGGTGAGTGATGTCGTCTTGAGCCCCGGGACATGGGAGAGGAGAAGAAAAGCAGGACAATAAAAGGGAATGCCTCTCTCCGGAATACTCCACAAGGTTCTTATCCACTGCCCACAGATAACACTTAACATCTTTCTCTCTCTTTTCTCTCTCCTTATTGGTTACAACCCAATACAAGGTGAAGACTGACATTAGCTACAAACATAAGTGATGAAACCCCCTCCTAACCTCTCCTAGCTCCGACACTAAATAATGTGATTTTCTTTATTGCAGTCATGCTGACCATCAAACACTTTCTCCCTCCTCTCGATTGAAGTGAAATCACACTTCTTTTCAACTTCAGGAGATTGCGTCGTCGGGGGCGGTGCTTTAGCTCGGTGGCGTCCGGGGCTCATCGCCGCGGGTGCGGGGGCGTCCCCTCGACATAATATGGAGGACAGGAGAAGGATGGAGGTCACTGGGCTGATGGCACACAGTGGCCTACTTAACTGGCCGATTTAACCTCGCCGGGGAAGCGTTCGCCCGCCTATTTCTCTTTTTTCACCCTCCGAAAGGAGAAGCGATTAGGCCAGGCGACACCTTTGCCGTTCCTTAATGCAAATGTTCCATTCAGCTCAATTAGCCTTTCCTTCCAGGCCCCTCGCCCGCCTTTTCAACCTGTCAATCGACGGGCCATTACCCTTCACAACCTTTGTTTGTGCTCCCGATCCATTAAGGAGGAAAACCTCCCTGCGTCTCAGCTGGCAAGTACCGGGCAAGCATGAGGAATTTTAAAATGATGATAACTGCCTTGCTGAGGTCTGCAGCAGGAGAGTGACAAAGGTGATGAGAGAGGTACAGCTTGATGAGATGTTAGGGTGAGCTCAGGTGATGGGAGAGGTACAGGTTGATGAGATGTTAGGGTGAGCTCAGGTGATCAGAGAGGTACAGGTTGATGAGATGTTAGGGTGAGCTCAGGTGATGGGAGAGGCACAGCTTGATGAGATGTTAAGGTGAGCTCAGGTGATGGGAGAGGTACAGGTTGATGAGATGTTAAGGTGAGCTCAGGCGTTTTATGTTTGTGGCTTTCATTTCCGCAAGGTCGTACCGTCGGCCAACAGCTTCTCTGGGGTATCTTTGGTAAGGTAGTTAAGTATGGATAGGGTACCTTGTTGAACACTTGGTAGACTGTGTGTGTGTGTGTGTGTGTGTGTGTGTGTGTGTGTGTGTGTGTGTGTATGTATGTGTGTGTGTGTGTGTGTGTATGTATGTGTGTGTATGCGTTGATTCAGAATCTCGTTACAGATGGTATCAGCTCCGATGGCTAAAAGGGATTTCACACTACCGCACTATTTATCTTTCCTTTTCTAAACAACGTAAATAAAATATATTAAAGTATGTATCGTGGAAAGTGTATCAGAATAATCATGAAAGAAATAATACCTTGTTCATTCTTGTACTAGTTTATTTAAAATAACTTTGAATAATCCCTTGGCCTTGCACGTAGAGTTAGCTCCCGTCCTCTCTCCAGTGAGTTATGTTAGATAGCATTTGCTTTGCAACCGAAGCCACAAAGTGTTTGTGAACTTTTTGTGAAGGCTACGTGATACACAGCTTTATGTCGTATACCCACGGTGACTCCGCCACGATTTCTGTAAACCCACTTAAAAAAATGTGCCGTATGTTACAATATCGCTTTGTGACATAACTTTCACCTCGGCAATTTGTTTTTTGAAAATACCAGATCTAGAGATGTGATGGCAGACTTTAATACATTGCCGAACATGCAGAGGGGAATAGGGCAGTGGTAATGTTTGTGTTTATGTTAGTGAGAGTGTGGAGTTGAGCAAATGGGAGCGAGTGTGCGGCAAAGAGTGACTATGAATGCGAGCGAAGCAGAGGAAAAGGTTAGCAGTTGAAGCTGTCAATCTGGCAACGTATGAAGGCAGACAGATCCCGGCAACTGCTGAAGTAGATCTTGGTTCATATCAGGTTGAGGACCCCTGGTGCAGGGCGTCTGGTACCGACCGTACGACAACAGGTGTAGAGCCTCTGGTACCGACCATACAACAACAGGTGTAGGGCCTCTGGTACTGACCATACAACAACAGGTGTAGAGCCTCTGGTACCGACCATACAACAGGTGTAGAGCCTCTGGTACCGACCGTACAACAACAGGTGTAGAGCCTCTGGTACCGACCATACAACAGGTGTAGAGCCTCTGGTACCGACCGTACAACAACAGGTGTAGGGCCTCTGGTACCGACCATACAACAGGTGTAGAGCCTCTGGTACCGACCGTACAACAGGTGTAGAGCCTCTGGTACCGACCATACAACAGGTGTAGAGCCTCTGGTACCGACCGTACGACAACAGGTGTAGAGCCTC
>NW_028179063.1:15000-16751 GCF_964030765.1 Micromesistius poutassou | reverse complement strand
TACCGGTATTCACATCATTTTCAATATAAATAGATTTCCAGTCATATGCAATCAAAATGTTTTCTAGTGTAGTCATAGAATCCTCTGTCCTGACTCATCTGTATTGTGGTCTGTTGGCTCGGTAGGTTTTCTCGTAGTTGCAGTTATAGACTATGAATAAGGGTAAATGGTCAGTGATGTCATTTATTAATAATCCGCTTATTATGTTATTATCGGACTTAGGACTTTATTTGAGGGTACAGACTGAAACTGTATAAGGTATTAATGAATTATTCATTCTGAGTCATTCCGTGCTTGTTTGGGTTCAAAAGATCAATGTTGTGGTCTCCGCAGATAAAGATGGTTTCATGGTTTGTTTTTGTATATTTTTCCTCAACTCAGTTAATGAATGAATCTATATTAGAGCCCGGAGTTCTGTATAGGCAACTCACAATGATCTTTTTCTTTTTTTTCCATTAATATTTCAATTGTAACACATTCTAAAACATTATTTATCACTGTTGACATGCTTTCGAATTCCTTGTAGATGAGATTTTTATTCACAAACAAAGCCACACCACCTCCATTCTTCCATTCTTTCTGTTTATACAGATCATTTCGTAGCCTTAGAGTTCAAAGTCCATGCCCCTTTCATTGTTAATCCAAGTTTATGAAATTGCAATCATTTTGAATGGCTGCGAGAAATGTCAGAGGTAATACTTGATATTGTGGAAGTTGGCATTGAAATGAATGATTGAAAGTTTACGCTCAGTCTTGGTGGTGTTATTAAATTGTTCTTCATTGTAGTAGTGGCAGTTATTGTAGTAGTTACTAACCCTTTATGCTATGAAATAAATTAGTCTCAGGATCTATATCATTTTCAATGTCATGTGTGTGATAGTTACTGTGTTGAAAGCTCCGTAGTTACACATCCTCATAATCAGCAATCCTTTGTTATAATTCATTCTGTCCGGGATATATGTGAGTTGTGTTTGTCATCAGAGTGCATTTGGCGTACCTGGTTTATAGATTATGTGCATACCTGGATTCTGCCTGGGATGAGTGTGTTGTTTAAACATCTCTTGGTGGTTTTGGTGTACTGGTACGGGGGTGGATAACCAACTCGTCATGGCGTAAGTAGGCTATTTCCCCCCCTCTCTCTCGCAGCTTTTAGCTCTGGCATCAGCTCCTTCCTTTCTTCGCCTCACAGATTCTGTGACATCTTCATTTATGTAGATCCTGGTTCCTTTGAGTGCTTTAGTGCGCTGAAGGATGGTTGTTCTGTCCTTGTATCGGAGGAATTTCACCACGATTGGCCTTTGTCTTTGGCCTCCAGGTTTCCCTGTGCTGTGTTCCACCTCGACCTCCTGTTGCTGCTGCAGCTTCTCAGCCAGCACCTTCTTCACCTTCTCCTCTGCCTCTGCCCAGGTCTCTCCTGGTGATTCTGCAACACCATCTATCACCAAGTTAATGCATCTGGACTGTCCCTCAAGATACTCCATCTCTTCCGTGACAACCAACAGGCTGTCACCCGTTGTATACTGGTCTGACTGGGTCGCGCTGCAGCCTTCGCTCTGTTTGACGTTTAAGGTTTTTGATGTCATCCACGTCTCTCTGCATGTACTGCAGGCTTGTTTTAATGTCTTGGAGTTCTCTTGATAGCGCGTATCCAAGTGTGTATTAGTTGTGTCCATAATATCTTTCACAAAGCCTCTGAAGTTGTCACTTTGTTGCTGTATCAGCGCCATAAACATCTCCTTTTGCTGGAGAAG
>NW_028179063.1:2500-10000 GCF_964030765.1 Micromesistius poutassou | reverse complement strand
GTAAGTACGGGTTTGTGTCATCAGTCAGCAGTCCACCCATAAGGTCACCACGGTACGACCACAGCACAACATCACTAGATGGACGTCCTGGAGTTCATCTGAGGGGTGAATCCCGGGGTAAGCAGGAGGACTTGGAGCTAAGAGGGTTCAGAAAACACCGGTCTGAGCAGCCCGAGACAGTCGTTAGCGTGACATACTATACCATCAGGTGAGAGTGTGCCGTTTTGCAAATCTGCCTCTTCTGACATCACCCAGATGTCCACCCAGATGTACGCTGGATAGACCGGTCCACCAGCCCGCCCGGTGGACTGCAGCAAACGCTGCTCGTCTATCTGTCACACATCTAGGTGGACACGCCCACTTGTGATTTCAGAAGAGGCCGATCTTCCAAAACGGCTTGTAGCGGCTAATCACACACACACACACACACCTGGTGGTGTAACATGATGTCACCTTTAAGGTTTGAGCAGAATCGGACCCTCTAGCGTCCGTTCTTACTCTTTCACTCACGAATAAAACCCTGGCAGCGTGGCTGGTGAAGACGCCCGGCGGGTCACTGGGGATCAGGGCGGATCAGGGCGGATCAGGGCGGGCCGGCCGCGTTCCACTGAACCGACCGCATGAGGAGCGGGGAGCGGGGCGGCGGCGGCGGCGGCGAGGGCGAGGGGCGAGCAGCCTCCCCGCTCCCCGCTCCTCGCTGCTCGCTGGCCGGACGCGTGTTTGTTTCCTCAGGACAATATGGCGTCCGTGCGGTCCACGGGCTGCGTCCCCCGCCCCCCCCCCCCCCCCCCCCCCGCCGTCCCCCCGTCCCCCCGTCCCCCTCTCCTCCGTATGCTGCCTCTCCTGTCGCATGATGACCCCCTGGTCACATGACCGTCGACCGCCAAGCACACACGCCGTTGCTTTGTGTGTGTGTGTGTGTGTGCGCGAGAGTGTGTGTGTGTGTATGCGTGTGTGTGTTACGGCGGGGACACACTGCACACAGATGGTTAAGCCCACCCCGACACAGAGAGGTTGGGGGGTGGTGAAGGGAGAGAGCGAGAGAGAGAGGGAGAGGGAGAGGGGGAGAGAGAGAGAGAGAGAGAGAGAGAGAGAGAGAGAGAGAGAGAGAGGGAGAGGTGGTGGTGGTTGAAGGGAAGGGGGGCTGCAGATGGCAAGGAGGGCATCGCCAATCAGCCTACACACACAAACACACGCACACAGAGACACGCACACACACACACACACACACACATGAAGGCATGAGGTGGGAAAACACAAGAGAGAAACAGACAGATATAGAGACAGATATAGAGAGACAGAGAGAGAGAGAGAGTGATGATAGATAGAGAGAGGATAGAGAGACAGACAGATATAGAGAGAGAGAGATCGAGAGAGAGAGAGAGCTAGAAGGAGAGACATAGAGGTATAGAGTGGGGGCAGGAGGAAGCGATGGATGGATGGGGTGATGATATACTGATGCTTGCGTATCGATCTAATCCCATGTCGGTGGGTGTCTGCATTTTGTGCATGTAAGTGTGTTCGGGTGTGAGTGGGTCTGTGCATGTGTGTGTTTTGTGATGCTTGTGTGTTTGCGTGTGTAATATGTCTGTATGTGTGATGCGTGTAGGTGTACCTAGGTGTGTGTATGTGTGTGTATAATGTGTGTGTGTGATGCTTGTGCGTGTGTGTGATTGATGTGTGTGTGTGCTAAATATGTGTATGTGTGTGTGTGTGTGTGCGTGCATGTGTGCATGCGTGTGTTATATATGTGTGTGTGTGTGTGCATGCCTGTGTGCATGCGTGCGTGTGTGTGTGTGTGCGGTGCCTGTGTGCATGCGTGCGTGTGTGTGTGTCTGTGTGTGTGTGTTTGTTTTTGTGTGTGTGCATGCGTGCTTGCGCGCATGTGTGCTTGCGCGCGTGTGTGTGCGCTGTGTGTTCATGCGTGTGTGTGTGCATGTGTGTGTGTGTGCGTGTGTGTGTGTGTGTGTGTGTGTGTGTGTGTGTGTGTGTGATGTTTGGCAGTGCTCAGGGCAGAACACAAAGCCCTGGCACCTTGTCCACACGACACTGGGGCCAGCCAGAGGGCCCGGTGCCGGCGCGCACATGAGTGTGCACATGAGTGTGCACGTGAGTGTGCGCGTGCATGTGCGCGCGCGCGTGTTTTTCCATCACTTGAACAACGAGGCGTGAACTCGCAAACCACAAAAGCATTTATTTTGTTTCCTTTCACGATGATTATTCAGAGTATACTTCTGTGTATTCTAATTCTTCGAAACGGGTATAAGCAATGATGTGTACTTTTGACCCACCTAAAGTGTGTGCACGCACAAAAACACAAGCACACACACACACACACACACACACACACACACAGACATACAGACGCACACACACATCCCTTATCACTCATTAAGGAGACACAACCCTGTGTCTCTCATGGCTAAATCCTTTGAAATGCAATGATGACTAATTCCCTTCTGTGTTCCCCTCTATAGACAGCCAGCAGTCATTAGGACACACACACACACCCACACATGCACTCACACACACACACACAGGCACACACACACACAGCCTTCTTCTTGTTCAGCAACACGTCCAGGGGTTTGGAAGTCTTCACCTTGCGTTATGAATTGTCTACCGGTGGGAGTCTGGTTCCTCACTTGTAATGTAAATAGAACAATATTTACATAAAGCATTTGAATTGATCATTAAAATGTCTCGTCTTGATGTGGAATGCCTCTTTCTTCTCCGTACGGCACTAAGGTGAAGCCTAATTTGCGCGGGGCACCGACTCGTCTCCCGGTGCATAAGTGAGTCCACCATCAATCTGCGGCTGTAATGAGGGAAGATTTTGTTTCTAGTATTCAAATGCTCTCACTGCATCGTCCGCGGCACTGCTCCGTTAGCTAGCTCACTGCACGCTAGGGAACGGCTAACAAAAGAGGTTTCCGGGCATTAAGAGGTCAGAGGCGTCTCGCGGCCGTGTGGATAATAATACAACTGTATTTACACAGAGATTTTCATTACGAATGACAAAGTGCTTTACAATGAAGATAGGGGAGGGAGGGGGTATCAACCCCTGCCCGTCCAGGAAGTGGTTAGTAGGTCACACGCAGAAACAAAACCAAAAGACAAACATTGTATGTGACTATACACACCCCCTGTCATGTTATTTTAAACTACTCCCATCTAGGCGTCTTTTCTGCCCACCCCTTATGACTAAGAACAGCTCCAAATTCTCTTTTGTACCACAAGCTATAAAAGCCTTAAATCAGTAAATAAGCTATCTTATGTCCAGCTGGCCTGGCCATATCCAAGGGTATGTAGTGTATTGTAGTGTGTGTTGTATGTTCTCCATGTTATGTCTGTTGGTGTCTGATGTATGGACTACTTGCTGTCATGTTTGTTGTCCTGTCATGAAGTGCCTGGCGACTGTGCCGCAAACCCAACTGCCCCACGGGGATAATAAAGTTATCTACTACTACTACTAAGAAGGACGCAACCTGCTCGTGACTCGGTGATGAGGCAGAACAGAGTACAGGAGCTCCTCATTCAGACGGGATGAACACTCAATCATTAGGAGAAACTTATACAACTAATAAACCGTCCAGCATTAAGAGGTGACGATGAAAAGACTGTTGGTTGTGAGGAAGAACAGACTGCGTCTGTTTTCGCCGACTATGAGGACAGTAGACCTGAATAAAGACGTGTCGATAGAGAAGAGCATGGGACTGAGCACAGAGCCTTGGGGAACCCCACATTAGATTGAGAGGTGATGTATGTTATACGTTATGTGTGTTGGGAGTGGGTGATGTGTGTTATATGTGTTGGACACTCCACCAAACCCACTCGCTCCCCCACTACAACATGGTCACCTTCACAACAGTGTCTTCTGAAACGCACTTCTCTAGTTTGTTTCTTTAACCTTGTCATGAGATGTCATCCATCTCATGACATGTCATCCATGTCATGAGAAAGTCATCAGACCACGTATGTCACGTATGAGACGTTAACATCCGAGCAGAGGGAACCTTGAATTTGGTTAGGCAGGGACGGACAATCTGAATAATCAGCAGGCTGGATGAGATAGGACGTCTCAGGATACAGAGACGCACATGGAGCTCACATTGTCAGCCTAAGTATCCATTGTAAACACGGGCATTCACCAGCGTGAAAGGAGGTATCATTTTAAGGCTAAGTACTCGTGCTGCTGCCGTGTGTTCGGAGGAAGGCACCTGGGAAGGCCACGTTCTCCTGGAGAATAGGACGATGTAACGAGCGCGGCAACAAAAGCCTTCTTTCTGGGTAATTGACAACGCTTCACAAAACGCTGCTATTAGCGTCTGCCACAAGCAACGGTCGCCGTGGAGACCAACGGCCGCAAATTATGGCAGGAGGTGAGCAGGGAGAGGCGATCCGGGGTCAGTGGCACGGCGGTCGGGGGCGGGAGAACCGGCGTGGTCGGGGGTCAACGCCGATATTAACAGGAAGTGGGAGACAGGAAGTGAGTCAGGGTTCGTGTTTGTGTGTCTGCATTTTTTTCAATTATTTTCGGTGCGTATCTGTCGTGATTAGAAACATACAAAGCCTCGTTGGTCTCTCTTTCCCTCTCTCTTCCCCTTTTCTCTCCCACTCTCTCTCCCTCATTCTCTCTGTGTCTCTCTCTCTTCCCCCTGTCTCTCTCTCTCTCTCCTTAATGAGGATGTTTTGTGTCTACATTTAAATGCACAAAGGGGACACCATAACCCTCACTGTATGTAAATACGTATAAATAACTAGGTGCCTGTTTGCATACATCACAGTGTATATATGCGTGTGTATGTCTGTGCAGATGAGTGTGTTTACATATGCATTTGAGTGTGTATACGTGTGTGTGTGTGTAGGTGTGTGTGTGTGTGTGTGTGCGAGCCTATACGTGTTTGTGTGTGTGCGCCTATATATATACCCATGTGTAGGTGTGTGTGTGTAGGTGTGTGTGTGTGTGTGTGCGTGTGTGTGCGTGTGTGTGGGATGTAACAGATGCACGCCACACAGCAGATGTGCGGCGTTGGAGTGACATCTGAGTGTTTCCGACAACATTGCTCGCTGCTGTTTAGATGGCGGCGGGGCTTGGCAGGCCGTCCGCTCCTCGCCAGCCCAGACAAACTCAGAGAGGGAGAAGAAACGGTGGGAAAGAAAGAGGGGGGGGGGGGGGGGGGGGGGGGATGGGCGAGGACTGGGTGGGGGGGGGGGGGGGGAGGATGGGGAAGGGAGGGGGGGGGGGGAGTTGGCCAAGGATCCCATCTTTGAAGGGATTTTGGAGAGAGATGACATGTAAAATTAGAGAGTAGCTCGTTGCGCCCACTCCACTTTGACTACACATTAAACACCACGAGGAGGGGGGGGGATGTCCACCCCCCCCCCGGATACAAAAGGGACTCCTGGAGAAGGGGGGGGGGGGAGGGGGCGAGGGCGGAGAGGGGGGAGGGGGGGGGGGGCGAGGGCGTAGAGGGGGGGGGGGGGCATCCCTTAAGCAACGCAGATTACCTCGTCTGCGCTTTTTACTCAAATATTTTTCTCTATTTTTTCTGGTCACATTTGATTCAACTTTCGTCGGCCGCTGCCGTTTCCCCTTCATGTTTCTTCCCTCAAATGCGTCCCAAACTTTTTTTTAAAGGAGCGGGGAACAAAAAAAAAGGTTTGGATCTATGCAAACAAACAAACGCGACAAACAAACAACAACAACAACAACAAAAGAGATGAGCGGAGGAGGCACCGATCGGCCCTCGCATCGCTCCCCACCGACGCCCCGACATCAACCAGCGGCGTCCGGCGCGGTCGCCAGCACCCAAGAGCATGAAGGCAATGAATGGATGAAAGAGGAAGTGAGTCCAAACCCCACGGGGGAGAAGGAGGAGCACCGGGTCGACTCCCGGAAGTGTCTCTCCTGTGGTAAACAGACTGCGTTTTCACGGCGCCTTCCTCACCAGCGGCCACTCAGAGCGCTCGACCATATCGCCTCAGATTCACCCGTTCATGCACACATTCACCCGCCGACGGAGGTGTCCACCACGCCGAGGCGACACAGCCGCGTTCGTCCGGAGCAGTGAGGGGGTGAGGGCGTCTCGCTCAGGGACGCCCTCCACGCTCTAGGAGGAGCCGAGGATCGAACCAGCGAACCCGCTCCACCTCCGGAGACACGCGGCGCATGGCGAGTTGACTCGCCGAGACGTCACCTGAACGATCTAAATCGTTCTAAATAAATAAATAAATTTAATTTATCTAAATAAATAAATTCAAATAAACTCTACTCTAGCCCTTGCACCACCACCACCACCACCACCACCACCTCCACCTCCTCCACCTCCTCCTCCTCCTCCTCCTCCCCCTCCTCCCCCACCTGAACGATGACGACCGCTCAGGGGAGCTGGATTCGACCGACTCGATTCATGCTGAAACTGCTGATCAAGGATTCACGCTTAGGCTATGACCTCCGTCGATTTACTAGTCTTTACTACAACCTGGTTCACAGTCAAATCTAAACTCCCTCGTTTTCCCTCTCAAACAGGCGCTGCTGTCATCCAATCACAATCACTCACTGCTTATTCCCGCTCATTCTCCTCGTTCACACCTGAGTCACGCCGTCACGGCCGCAACACGTTGTGGACAAAGGGGGTTTCAATCTCACAACCCTTTTCAGCCGGGGGGGGGGATCGAACCCCTTCACCGCCAGGCCTCTGCTGCCATGGGGACCCACGGGCAAGGCACCGCCCGTCTGCAGTCATCGTGTCAGTGTCGTGGCGTCACGGAGCGCTCCGTTACTCTGTTGTAATTCTTCACACCAACACTAATTAATTATTCACATTTAGAGACGCGACCGAGCGACACAAACACGCGACGCGCACAGCTCTTGATTTCCAGCCAGTGTGTGAAGTTGTGAGTTCCATTGTTCTGCTCATATGAGCAGATGTTGTTGCCTCTTAATCACTGGTTTTATTGCTCTCCGTTTCTCTCACTCATTCTCTCGGTCTTTGTATATCTCTCTCTCTCTTTGTCTCAATCAGTCCACTCCATGACTTTTGTCTATTGTTCTATCTCTCACCCCCATCTCTCTCTCTCCCTCCATCTCTCTCTCCACCAGATCTCACTCCATCTCCCCTTCCTCTCTCTCTCTCTCTCTCTCTCTCTCTCTCTCTTTCTTCCTCCCACCACTTCCTCTTTGGTTCCCTCTGTCTCAACAACCTCTTCTCCGGAAAAGACAGAAAGCATTCTGCTGGCCGCCTGCTCTGAGTGTGTGTGTGTGTGTGTGTGTGTGTGTGTGTGTGTGTGTGTGTGTACTGTATTAACCATTGTGTCCCCTTCTACCAAAGGGAGGGGCTGAGGGGCCAGGGTCCTAACAGAGAGAGAGAGAGAGAGAGAGAGAGAGAGAGAGAGAGAGAGAGAGAGAGTTTATTATTTCATTAGATGCTTTCAGGCCACCACAGGGAGCGAGGGGCAAAATCTCGAAGCTGTGTGTGACAAGGGCACGACCTCAGG
>NW_028179064.1:0-43693 GCF_964030765.1 Micromesistius poutassou | reverse complement strand
AGGATGAGGAGGAAGAGAAGGAGACAAAGACAAGAAGAAACAAAACAGTCAGTGAAGTGTGGGACAATATACTACTAATATAGTTATACTACAGTACTAACTATATTAGTACTACCTTATTTGTCTCCCCTGTCTCTGTGTGTGTGTGTGTGTGTGTGTGTGTGTGTGTGTACAGGTAAAGCAGTAATCCTCTGAACGATGAACACTGTCTAATAAAGGTGTAATGTAAAACGGGAACAGACTGAATAATATATGTTTTATATGAACACTGTCTAATAAAGGTGTAATGTAAAACGGGAACAGACTGAATAATATGTTTTATATGAACACTGTCTAATAAAGGTGTAATGTAAAATGGGAACAGACTGAATAATATATGTTTTATATGAACACTGTCTAATAAAGGTGTAATGTAAAACGGGAACAGACTGAATAATATATGTTTTATATGAACACTGTCTAATAAAGGTGTAATGTAAAATGGGAACAGACTGAACAGCGACATCTAGTGGCGAGGAACGGGACCGCACGCATAGCGGGATTAAAACGGGGAGTTTAAAACGCACACACGTTCTGTTTGTACGAATAAAACGCATGATCATACTATATGTTGTAATAATCTGAGGTGTATTGATCAATGGAAGACACAGGTGGAGTTTAGTTCCGCAGTCGAGCAGCAAAACTGTACCTGTTGTAACTAACAATCAACTAATGTCTGTCTGTCTGTCTAATTATATACTAATTATAAAGAGTATTTACTATAACTTTATAAGACTAATTATAAAGAGTATTTGCTATAACTTTATAAGACTAATTATAAAGAGTAATGAAGCTTTAATAGAAGAGTTCTCAACAGCTTTATTATTTGTTCCTATAACTATATCAGCCCCATTATAACAGGAAATTATGTTACGATGCCTAGCAATTATGTTATGTTAATTACACGTTAGTAGAACCACACACACACACACACACACACACACACACACACACACACACACACACACACACACACACACACACACACACACACACACACACACACACACACACACACACACACACACACACACACGTTCTCGCGGACTTTCAAGTACAGACTTCCGAGAACGCGAGTACGCACCTGCAATTGGAACAGCAGCGGACTCGATGATGCATTCTGGGATATTTAACGGTCCCAAGTCCACACGAGTCACCTCCGATGCATCCTCGGTAGAGGCCTCATCGAGAACGCATCGAGAACACACACGGGTTTTACGACATTACTCGCGTACTCGCGTACTTGGAATTGGAACAGTGCTTGGGCTACCACTGATGACGTTTATCGAGAACGCAAGTACACGAGAACACACGAGAACGCAAATTGAGAAACGGCTTCTCTCTCCCCACGCTCCAAATGAGAAACTGGGAGTTAGAGGAAGACATTTTCTCCTCTTCCGTCTGAGGAGGAGCAGAAGGAGGAGGAGGAGGAGGAGGAGAGGGGTACATTAGATACACTCTGAGGAGGAGGAGGAGGAGGAGAGGGGTACATTAGATACACTCTGAGGAGGAGGAGCAGGAGGAGGAGGAGGAGGTCAGAGCTCCAGCTCCTGCTCTCTCTCGGTGTCTGGAACGTCGCTGTCACACAAACATTCCATCTCCCCAGACCAGAGAGCGTGAGCAGTGGACCTGAGCTCAACGCTGCCCCCGTGTGGCGCTAGAAACTAACTGCAGGCTGGATCACATTCACTCATTGTTCACATTTTAAAGCCGCTTCAAACTGAAACTCGACCGCTTCATCGTTAAAGTCGACCCTTGGAGACAGCGTCAGTCATACCGTCAAAGCCCTCTGATTGGCTAGAAGCACAGGAGTAGGGCGGGGCTAAGGGAGGTTACCCGGTCTGTCATTGGGCAGCAGGCTCACCCCCCCCCCCCCCCCGGCCAGCTCTGCTCCTCTCTGAGGACCTAGGAGAGCACCACGACAGCGGGGAACGTTGATTGATTCATCCGTTAGTGTAGCTGACTGGAGATCAGTGAGATTCATGTTTATCTTTCTGTCACACTCCAACAGCTCAATAAAGACGTCGTGACGTGGTCTCAACACGTGGGCGGGGCCTAAAGGAGAGAGCGCTTTATGCGTTGACTGCTTCCAGTGTCGTGTTGCTCAGACTACAGACTGATGTGCTTCTTGTTTAGCGGACAACACAGAACATGAGGAGCTTTAAAAAGGAAAAAGTTCACGTACTAAACCACCGGTCTTAACAGCGCTCTGAATGATCCTGATTGGATTATTCCCCTGAGTGGTCGGCCCGGTAACAGAGCGGACTCAGCGCCCACATCTTCCTCAGCTGTTCCATGACGTCGTCTGTCCCGGGAAACGCTGGCAGCCCCCCCTGGAGCATCTCCGTGGACACGCCCCCCGCCCCCCTGGAGGAGACAGGGTCAGAGGTCAGAGGTCAGAGGTCAGGGTCAGGGTTAGGGTCAGGGGAAGGGGGAGGATAGGGGAAGGGGGGAGGTTAGGGTATAGGGGAGGGGGGGGTTAGGGTATAGGGGAGGCAGGGAGGATAATGGGAGGTAAGGGGGGGGGGGGGGGGGGGGAGGATGGAGGTGAGGTTATAGGGGAGGGGGAGGTAAGGGTATAGGGAAGGTAAGGGGAGGGGGGAGTATAAGAAAAGAGGGGGAGGATAAGGGAGGGGGGAGGTTAGGGTATAGAGGAGGGGGGAGGTTAGGGTAGGGGGGAGGATAGGGGAGGGAGGAAGTGGGAGGTGAGGGGGAGGATAGGGTAAAGGGGAGGAGGTGAGGGTAGAGGGGGGAGGTAAGGGGGGAGGATGGAGGTGAGGGTATAGGGGAGGGGGAGGATAGGGGAGGGGGGAGGTGAGGGTATAGAGGAGGGGGGAGGTTACCTTACCTTATTAGGGTAACAGGCGTGTGTATAATAAAAATGACACCACAAGCCACACAGCCAGGTCGTTTTAAATGATTTTATATCATAAAACATCAGTAGACATTTCAACAACTGTGCGCACAGAGAAACAATTCTGGGATGTGAATCAAAAAAAACAACGGTTCATCATGAGACCATCTGACCCTAACTCTGTCCCTAACACTGAACCATGAGGAACCCTTGAGAAACAAGGAACCCTTGACAACCCGTGACTCTCGTCACGTCCTGCGAGGTGGAGCAGTCCCATCGTAGTCCTCGTCTCGCTCCTGGTGGGTCGTCAGCTTCATCTGTTCACAATACAAACACACATTAAAAGAGTGATGTTACGTCACCAGGTGTGAGTGTGACCAGCTGTTACGTTTTAGTTGTGTTTTAGTGTCCACCTTGATGTACGCTGGATAAACTACAGTAGTAGCAGCTGATGTGACCGTAATTACCTCAAATCACAGCTTTGGCTAAAATTCACAGAATGAAAAATCTGAAGGAAAAACTAATTAACACGCTCTACGATCGTTAATTTAAAAAGATTGAATAATTAAAAAGAACCTCCAGGTGTCAAGTGTTTGGTGATGGTTACCCTCCGGTCCCGAGTCTCCGGTCCAGCCTGGTGCCCCATTCCTGGTCCAGGGGGATCTGGATACCCTCTGGTCCACAGCCTCCGGTCCAGCCTGGTGCCCCATTCCTGGTCCAGGGGGATCTAGTTAGCTGCTGGTCCCCAGCCTCTAGTAGTCTACGCTGGTGCCCCAGGCCTGGTCTAGGGAATCTAGTTACCCTACAGTCTAATTAAGTGCTTTGAGTGCGAGAAAAGCGCTATACAAATCCAATGTAGTATTATTATTATTATTATATATCACCCTGGTGCCCCAATACCTGGTCCAGCGGGATCTGGTCTCCAGCCTCTGGTCTCCTATGCCTGGTCTTGGGGATCTGGTCACCTGCTGGTCCCCTGCCTCTGGTCCAGGAGATCCTGTGAAGTCAGACAGCATCTTTATAGACACGTGCACATAGCGGTCTTGAATCTAACTACCAACCCCCCCCCCCCACAGAAGCCCCTTACCTTGAGCTGGAACGACGATGGAGATCTTGGGGTGCTTCGGTCGTCTCGTTGCAAAATACAGCCAACAGACTTACCTTGAGCAGATCTAGTAGTTTGTTGCTGTTGGTTCATGTACAAATAATTGACTATACATTTCATATCCCCCCCATTAAGCAAATAAATCCCACCCATAAACAAGGCTGACAACAGTACAAAATAACAAACTGTTCTCATGCCTTTTGTCTACTTCCTTACTACTCTCTAAAACATTGCATGCACATCGAATGAGCGTTGCCTTACTGATCAGGGTGTGATCTGAGTGACCAGAGATGCATGCTGGGATACTGTGCCATCTGACGCCTACAGTTCTGTAGACGTTCCCCCTCAGGAGAAACCCAAGTTTTCAAAAGGCTGTCGTGACATCAGTTACATGACCTGGAACGTCCGTCAAGACCGTGACAGGGACTCCCCGAGGAGAAACGCCAAAGGGTAGGCTGTGAGGCTCCCCCTCTCGGCGACTAGAATACAACCCAGCTCTTACAGGAGAGAATCATGGAGCACATTTCAACGTTCCTCTTCATAGACCTTGAAGCCCCAGTGAGGCTTTCTTCACCTCCTCTTCTGATGAAGAGCACAACTGCAGCTCGACAGGGACGCTAGTTGGGATGTTTCCAAGATGGTTTCCGATTCAAGGGGGACCCATCTCCCAGGTCCAACTAGCCTCGTCGTTACAATTCAGCCCGAGAAAGACTTGGATCTCTGGGCAGGAGTACAGGAGAACCAGAGGGCTAGCAGTCCATCATGTTGAGGTTAGGTAGGGAAGCCACGTCGCAGACTGGTTCATCTTCCATCTTCAGTCAGTTGGTTGGTTTCTCATCCGATTCTGTCCATTGGGAATGCCGTTAGTCCATCATCCATTGTACCAAGTAGCCATTGTCGCTTCCCATTGTTTGCATGATTCAGTCACACTGCAGTCCAAGCTGCATGACACTCAAGTCATCCTGTCCAGTGTGTAGAAGGGTTGAATTGAGATCCAGATGCTAGATCGCTCCAGGCTCTTGCTGTATTGAACACCCACTTTGTTATCCTCTTTGATTTAGGCCACAGACTTGAGTCATCCAGAAACGTCCGACCAAAAGACACTCAAGGGTGTTGCAGGAAGAGTAGCGTCCTCCTATAGCTGAAAATTTTAATGTTCAGGTAATACAAGCCAAGTAGAAAGATTTCCCCTCACACATGTAGTGCCCAGTACCAGGTTAAAGATTGCCCCTCTCACACTTAGTGCCCCATGCAAAGGCAACGATTTCCCCTCTCACACTTAGTGCCCCATGCCAGGTTAAAAATTGCCCCTCACATGATGTAGTGCCCCATGCCATGCAAAGATTGCCCTTCACACACTTAGTACCCCATGACATTCGGGTAATAAAGATTGGACAGTACCAGGTTAAAGATCACACCTCTTTATTTTCAGTTATTAGATTGTGTATATACACAAACGATGACAATACTCAAAGGAATACAAAGCCAAACGAGAGAGGAGAGACCAGTGGAGGGTTTGTAGGCCTTTGTGAGAGGAGAGACCAGTGGAGGGTTTGTAGGTCATTGAGAGAGGAGAGACCAGTGGAGGTTTTGATGGAGAGACCAGCGGTGGGTTTGTAGGTCTTGGAGAGAGGAGAGACCAGTAGTGGGTTTGTAGGTCTTTGAGAGAGGAGAGACCAGTGGAGGGTTTGTAGGTCTTTGAGAGAAGAGAGACCAGTGGAGGTTTTGACGGAGAGACCAGTGGGGGGTTTGTAGGTCTTTGAGAGAGGAGAGACCAGTGGAGGTTTTGACCGAGAGACCAGTGCTGGGTTTGTAGGTCTTTGAGAGGAGAGACCAGCAGTGGGAGAGCTGGTGGGTCAGACCAGTGGTGGGGGGCTGGTGGGTCAGACCAGTGGTGGGGGGGGCTGGTGGGTCAGACCAGTGGTGGGGGGGCTGGTGGGTCAGACCAGTGGTGGGGGGGCTGGTGGGTCAGACCAGTGGTGGGGGGGCTGGTGGGTCAGACCAGTGGTGGGGGGGCTGGGGCTTGGGCTTCAAGGCGTATGGAGGGAAACGTTGGAACGTGCTCCGTGGTTCTCAGGTGCAGGAACCAGGTTGGGTTCTAGTTGCTGAGAGGGACAGCCCTCACATCTCGCCCCCCGGTGTGTCTCCTTGAGGAGTCCCTGTCTCCATCCTGAAGGACGTTCCAGTTCATGTAACTGACGTGACGACGGCCTCTTAAACACTTGGGTTCCCCTGAGGGGGAACGTCTACAGAACTGAAGGCCTCAAACAGCGCAGAACCCTAGCATGCATCTCTGGTCAGTCAGACCACACCCTTATCAGTAGGACAACACACACGGGATGTGATGCAATGTTGAGGAATGTAGTAGGAAAGTGGACGGAAAAAGTATCTTCTAGGGGCGAATGAGAGGCATGAGAACGGGGGGGGGGAAGAGAGAGAGAGAGAGAGAGAGAGAGAGAGAGAGAGAGAGAGAGAGGGCCTACAAGGGGTGGGGCAGGGCCTACAAGGGGCGGGGCCTACGAGGGGCGGGGCCTGAGAACCGGTTCAAACTAAAAGCTGTCAGCATTAAAGCATTAAAAGAAAATGTTTTTTTTTAACTGCCAACTTACAGTTGGCAGTTTCTTCTTCTTCATGGTTCGGTCGTTATACTCACAGAATCAGTTTCTTCTTCTTGAGCTGTGAAGGAGAGCAATGAGATTAGTTTTGTGTGTGTGTGTGTGTGTGTGTGTGTGTGTGTGTGTGTGTGTGTGTGTGTGTGTGTGTGTCAATTAGTGATTAATCCAATCAAAATAAGTTATTAAAATAAGTTATTTTTTCCCATTTAACTACGACAGTGACCGAACGCGGGGTCATTGCGTGACGTCATGGCCCCGCCCCCTACGTCTTCCGCCGGCCAACTCCATCATGGAGTCATTGATAAACATCAGCAGCCCCGTCACCCGGCGAGAAATATCAATGAACTCAATTAGAAACAGCTTAGGACGAATTACATCCAGAAGTACCATAATTAAACATATCAAGAAGGCCTAGTAAAAAAAATAACTATTAAGATCAATTGTAAATAAATGTCCTACTCACAGCAGGTCCAGATGTAGCGGGCCGTTTTACTACAAAAAGTGTTGGTTAACCCGACGGTCAACCTGGAGAACAAGGACCAGACGGATCGTTAGTTACGTTTAGAACTTGAACCGGACGTTTCCAACCATGTCTCGGTTCAACTTCTAGAATAACGTCAATATTAACCGTGTACTGGAGACGGCTCAGCGTCTTTTTCAAACAGGACGGCTCAACGGAGACGCAGCGCGAGCCGCACCGAGACCCGCCAAATAATCAGAGGAACTACATGCAGGTGTGCGCCGCCATGTTTTTCATTATGAAAGTAATTCCATTTTTGTGAATGGAAATTAAAACATTTCATCCTTTTCAACATTTCATCCATTCACTACGTTTACATGTGATACTTTGAAACATCTGAATTTGTTCTTTATTATTTGAAATTAATTCAGTGTGTGTGTGTGTGTGTGTGTGTGTGTGTGTGTGTGTGTGTGTGTGTGTGTGTGTGTGTGTGTGTGTGTGTGTGTGTGTATAAAGACGTCCCCTTCACTGGTTAATATCATTATGTTGGTAGATACTGCAGTAATCAGTGTGGATTCAAAGGCGTCAGAAAAGAAAAACGTTTTTTTCTTGCCTCCACCACCAGCCTCTGTGTTTGATTGGTTAATTGGTTAATTGGTTAATTGGTTAATTGATTGCTCTATGGGTTCGCAAACCCCGTTTTAACTAAGGGTACACTAAAAAATAAATAAACCATTAATCAAAATAAAAAGGTAAAAAGAACAGTAAAAGTAAAAGAATACAAAAATATTGAGTGTCCATTTCTGACTAAACATCACGTTGTGCATAGTTGTCATTAATAATAGAAACTGTCTAATGCTGTGTGTGTGTGTGTGTGTGTGTGTGTGTGTGTGTGTGTGTGTGTGTGTGTGTGTGTGTGTGTGTGTGTGTGTGTGTGTACCTTCTAATTGCCAATTGCATTGTTTTTAGCTCGTACACAACTGCTATCCAGACCGTTTTAAACAACACATCAAACATGGTTTCACTGAACCCACCGTAACACATCATCTTAAACGTGTCCTCTAACAATCAAACAGACTCACGGCGTTGCCTCTCTGGTGCTTCCCGGTGGACGCTGACTGAGTGCATTCAGACGTCGCACGTGTCCGCCATTCCTCCTCCACAGGTGAGTCTGACAGGAAGTGACGTCACCGGAAGTGGCTCCACAGGAAGTGACGTCATCGCAAAACCTCAAACGGACTAAATAACACGAATTGATACATTGGCTAATTTAAACTAAATTTATTTATTTATTATTATTATTTATTATATTTATTATTTAAACTTAATTATGTAACTAACTTATTACTTACTAGCTTAATTATTCCACGGCTCTTGGAATAATGTGTGTGTGTGTGTGTGTGTGTGTGTGTGTGTGTGTGTGTGCCAACAAGTTTATATACAGTTTATATTACCACAAACACTCCAAACACTCAAGTATTGCTATAGATATCTTTTTTTTAATTCTTTTTTATTCTCATTTTCATTTAAACAGTACAGTAACCCCCCCCCCCCCCCCCCCACCCCCACCCCCCCCCCCCCCCCGGGGGGTTTACTCACAGTTGGGGACAAGGGGAACTTCAGGGAGGAGATTGCGACAGTAGCCCTCGGACTGAGAGTGTGAACCTCCTCAAAAATCTCTCACGGGGCGCAAGTGTGTGGTCGTGTAGCATAACCGCGTGAAGTTCCTCTAGTGGCCACCAGATGGCGCCAGGGTACCGCTGGTACAGCCACAATAACTTAAAATAATAATAATACATTCGGTTTATATATTATATATTTGATGTAGCGCTCTTCCATGTACTCAAAGACGCTTTACGGAGTGAACAAAAAAAAGAATGATTAAATATAATCTAAATAATAAATAATACTAATTGAATAAGAACGTATATTAGTAGATAAGAAGTGATAAGAAGTTCCTCTAGTCGCCGCCAGATGGCGCCAGGGTACCGCTGGGTAGAAAGCAGCCACAATAACTTAAAACTTTAAATAATAATGATAATACATTCGGTTTATGTATGATATATTTTATGTTGCGTATGTAGCGTTTTTCCATGTACTCAAACACGCTTTACAGAGTGAACACAATAATAATAATAATAATAATAATAATAATAAATAAATAAATAATAATTGAATAAGAACGTAGTTAGAAGTAATCGCTGCCTTCTGTGAGTGAGAGCGAGAGGGAGGGAGGGAGAGGAGAGCAGGTGTGATTCCAGTGGTCTCGTCTCGTGGTTCTCACCAGACCAAACTGGGGCTGGGGGAGGCGGCACACCTGCTGCTCGTTGACCAATCAGGTTGAACCAGCCTCACGAACGCATCACTCTGACCCACAGTGTGAGTGTGTGAGTGAGAGGGGGAGAGAGGGGGAGGGAAGGAAGGAAGGGAGGAAGGAAGGAGAGACGGGGGAGGGAGAAAGGGAGAGAGGGGGAAGGGAGCAAAGGAGAGAGTGAGGGGGGCGAGAGGGAGGGCGAGAGGGAGGAAAAGAGGGAGGGAGGGGGAGAGAGCGATAAAATGGGGGAGAGAAAGGGAGAAAAGGGGGGAGAAAATGGAGAAAGGGGAGAGAAAAAGGGAGGGAAAATGGAGAGAAAGTGGGAGAGAGAAAGGGAGACAAAATGAAAATGGAGAGAAAGGGAGAGAGAGAGAGAGACTCTCTCACCTGTCCCTGAGTCAGTCTGATTGGACGCTGGGGCTGGGGGAGGCGGCACACCTGCTGCTCGTTGACCAATCAGTGGTCAGCAGGTTAACGGACGCTCACTCTGAGCCACAGTGTCGTCCAATCACAGGGAGAGGGTTGGGCTCACAGAGGGAACGTTGCGTCGGGAATCGAACCCGGAACCTCTGAGACCCTCCCACTTATGACCGGAGACTACACTCTCTCTCCTTCTCTCCCTCTCTCCTGAGGGAGGAAGGGAGGGAGGGAGAGAGAGAGGGAGGGGGGGAGGGAGGGAGAGATGGAGGGGGAGACACAGAGACACTAACCCCACTGTGGCTCAGAGTGAGCGTCCGCTAGCGGCCGTTTTTGGGTTAGCCTCGCGGCGTGGTGGCTAGCGGCCGTGTTTGGGTTAGCCTCGCGGCGCGGTGGCTAGCGGCCGTGTTTGGGTTAGCCTCGCGGCGCGGTGGCTAGCGGCCGTGTTTGGGTTAGCCTTTTGGCGTGGTGGCTAGCGGCCGTGTTTGGGTTAGCCTTGCGGTGCGGTGGCTAGCGGCCGTGTTTGGGTTAGCCTTGCGGCGCGGTGGCTAGCGACCGTGTTTGGGTTAGCCTTGCGGCGCGGTGGCTAGCGGCCGTGTTTGGGTTAGCCTTGTGGTCGCTAGCGGCCGTGTTTGGGTTAGCCTTGCGGCGTGGTGGCTAGCGGCCGTGTTTGGGTTAGCCTTGCGGTGGCTAGCGGCCGTGTTTGGGTTAGCCTCACAGGGCGGTGGATAGCGGCCGTGTTTTGGTTAGCCTTGCGGTGGCTAGCAGCCGTGTTTGGGTTAGCCTCGCGGTGCGGTGGCTAGCGGCCGTGTTTGGGTTAGCCTCGTGGCGCGGTGGCTAGCGGCCGTGTTTGGGTTAGCCTCACAGGGCGGTGGCTAGCGGCCGTGTTTTGGTTAGCCTTGCGGTGGCTAGCAGCCGTGTTTGGGTTAGCCTCGCGGTGCGGTGGCAAGCAGCCGTGTTTGGGTTAGCCTTGCGGCGCGGTGGCTAGCGGCCGTGTTTGGGTTAGCCTCGTGGTGGCTAGCGGCCGTGTTTGTGTTAGCCTTGCAACACGGTGGCTAGCGGCCGTGTTTGGGTTAGCCTTGCGGCGTGGTGGCTAGCAGCCGTGTTTGGGTTAGCCTTGCGGCGTGGTGGCTAGCAGCCGTGTTTGGGTTAGCCTCGCGGTGCGGTGGCTAGCAGCCGTGTTTGGGTTAGCCTCGCGGTGGCTAGCAGCCGTGTTTGGGTTAGCCTCGCGGCGCGGTGGCTAGCGGCCGTGTTTGGGTTAGCCTTGCGGTGGCTAGCGGCCGTGTTTGGGTTAGCCTTGCGGTGGCTAGCGGCCGTGTTTGGGTTAGCCTTGTGGTGGCTAGCGGCCGTGTTTGGGTTAGCCTTGCGGTGGCTAGCGGCCGTGTTTGGGTTAGCCTTGCGGTGGCTAGCGGCCGTGTTTGGGTTAGCCTCACAGGGTGGTGGCTAGCGGCCGTGTTTTGGTTAGCCTTGCGGTGGCTAGCAGCCGTGTTTGGGTTAGCCTCGCGGTGCGGTGGCAAGCAGCCGTGTTTGGGTTAGCCTTGCAACACGGTGGCTAGCGGCCGTGTTTGGGTTAGCCTTGTGGCGTGGTGGCTAGCAGCCGTGTTTGGGTTAGCCTTGCGGCGTGGTGGCTAGCGGCCGTGTTTGGGTTACCCTCGCGACGCGGTGGCTAGCGGCCGTGTTTGGGTTAGCCTCGCACCGAGAGCCCTTAGAGCCGATAGTACAGTAGGTACAGGCACATTAGAGTCTTAAAGGTAAAGGCACATTACTGCATTAAAGGTACCCTATGGATTCCATTACCGCATTGTATTACACGACTATATTACATTAAATTATATTCATACATTATAACAATGTGTGTGTCTTGGACTGACTGACTGACTGACTGACTGACTGATGTGTGTGTGTGTGTGGCTCGCGGCCGTTTTTGGGTTAGCCTCTCGGCGCGGTGGCTAGTGTTTGGATTAGCCTCGCGGCGCGGTGGCTGGCGGCCGTGTTTGGGTTAGCCTCACGGTGCGGTGGCTAGCGGCCGTTTTTGGGTTAGCCTTGCGGCGCGGTGGCTAGCGGCCGTGTTTGGGTTAGCCTCGCGGCGCGGTGGCAAGCAGCCGTGTTTGGGTTAGCCTTGCGGCGCGGTGGCTAGCGGCCGTGTTTGGGTTAGCCTCGTGGTGGCTAGCGGCCGTGTTTGTGTTAGCCTTGCAACACGGTGGCTAGCGGCCGTGTTTGGGTTAGCCTTGCGGCGTGGTGGCTAGCAGCCGTGTTTGGGTTAGCCTTGCGGCGTGGTGGCTAGCAGCCGTGTTTGGGTTAGCCTCGCGGTGCGGTGGCTAGCAGCCGTGTTTGGGTTAGCCTCGCGGTGGCTAGCAGCCGTGTTTGGGTTAGCCTCGCGGCGCGGTGGCTAGCGGCCGTGTTTGGGTTAGCCTTGCGGTGGCTAGCGGCCGTGTTTGGGTTAGCCTTGCGGTGGCTAGCGGCCGTGTTTGGGTTAGCCTTGTGGTGGCTAGCGGCCGTGTTTGGGTTAGCCTTGCGGTGGCTAGCGGCTGTGTTTGGGTTAGCCTTGCGGTGGCTAGCGGCCGTGTTTGGGTTAGCCTCACAGGGTGGTGGCTAGCGGCCGTGTTTTGGTTAGCCTTGCGGTGGCTAGCAGCCGTGTTTGGGTTAGCCTCGCGGTGCGGTGGCAAGCAGCCGTGTTTGGGTTAGCCTTGCAACACGGTGGCTAGCGGCCGTGTTTGGGTTAGCCTTGTGGCGTGGTGGCTAGCAGCCGTGTTTGGGTTAGCCTTGCGGCGTGGTGGCTAGCGGCCGTGTTTGGGTTACCCTCGCGACGCGGTGGCTAGCGGCCGTGTTTGGGTTAGCCTCGCACCGAGAGCCCTTAGAGCCGATAGTACAGTAGGTACAGGCACATTAGAGTCTTAAAGGTAAAGGCACATTACTGCATTAAAGGTACCCTATGGATTCCATTACCGCATTGTATTACACGACTATATTACATTAAATTATATTCATACATTATAACAATGTGTGTGTCTTGGACTGACTGACTGACTGACTGACTGACTGATGTGTGTGTGTGTGTGGCTCGCGGCCGTTTTTGGGTTAGCCTCTCGGCGCGGTGGCTAGTGTTTGGATTAGCCTCGCGGCGCGGTGGCTGGCGGCCGTGTTTGGGTTAGCCTCGCGGCGCGGTGGCTGGCGGCCGTGTTTGGGTTAGCCTCACGGTGCGGTGGCTAGCGGCCGTTTTTGGGTTAGCCTTGCGGCGCGGTGGCTAGCGGCCGTGTTTGGGTTAGCCTCGTGGCGTGGTGAAGCTCTGAGCGCCACAGAGCGGTTGGCTCAAGAGACGCACGGCAGGGTCAGGGATGAAATGTTCCTGCCATGGGACCTTTAACATTAATAATAATATCATGTTTTCTTTCAGGAGGGTTGGGCTCCGTCTGTGAGGGTTTTATAGAATGTTGCCCTAGCCAAAAATATGGAAGCAATCCGGGCTGTTAGTGTTACTCCGGGCAAGCTCTACATTCGTTGATCAACGAAAGAAAGTGTCTGGAGGGGCTGATTTTACGTGCCGAAAAAGGACCCCGGGTTCAATTTTCGCCGGGATTACACTTAAAGACGGACTCCACAAAGAAGGTGAGATGTCTCTCTCCTCTGCGCCGCTGAGTTGAGTCAATGAAACCAGACGGTGTCCGTGTCAAAGAGGAAGCCCTGCACAGATGTGCAGAGCCCAGCGGCGCCACAAAGAGACAGAGAGGCGAAAGCCGAGCGGCGTCGCGACGACAGAGGCGCTACAAATATGTCATTGAATAGTTGACTGCAATATGTTCTGTTGTGTTGTGCAGAAGCCCTGCACGGATGTGCAGGGCTTCTCTGCACAACAGAACACATTGCAGTCACGTATTCAATACTTTATCAGATGACACAAGAAGAAAAAAAAACAAGACCATGCACACCGTAGATAAGAAGACTCGGGGGTGTAGCGTCCTGTAGCTCTGCATATCTGGAGATGCAGCGGTGCAGAGGAGGAAATGCACCATCAGGAGATAAATCAAGCTCCTCACGGTGAGGAAACATCCTGTGAGGTCCACCTCACGCCCCTGAAGGACTAGAGTCTGTGAACCGAGGAAACGCTACAGACCCTCTCGCTGCAGCTCCTAGTTTGTCTTCCTCTCTCTCTCTGTCGGCCTAGAGATATTTAAACATGAGATATTAATACAGAGTACATAGGTAGACATCAGATTGTATGTACTCACATGATTCTTGCACTTTTTCGGGTCGTATCTTCATTGTTGAACGCACGTATTTTAAGCAGCTTTGGACAAGAGCGAGATTGGTCGATGCACCACCGGTGTGCAGCCAAGTCTGCAAGACTAAGTCCATCACAGCTTGCACGACACACACGCACACCACGTACACACACACACACACACACACACACACACCACACACACCACGTACACACACACACACACACACACACACACACACCACATACACACACACACACACGCCTGTGATTGGTCACAGGTGTGCAGCCCCCCCCAGCCCCAGAGTCTAATCAGTGTGACTGGGGCCAGGTGAGGCTGCTTCAACCATCCACCACACACACACACACTCCACTATGTCTTTTAACGTGATGGGAAATCCACCATAATGTTCAGTATGTTTGTGAGGGACTGAACGCAGAAAACAGCAGCACAGAGTTCTGACAAAAAGGGGTTTTATTTGACCTAAATAAATACAAACACAGGTCGTGGAGAACCAATAAAAGAACGTTAAAGTATTATAAACATGAATGATCGAGGATCAACATAAAAGTGGTTTGCGTGGACGTTAATTCCCTGTGAGCAGAAGAGATAGGCTTCACAGAAATGATACGCATTAGAGTTAACATCAGCTACTGGAAAAACCCACGGTGCTTTTGGACCTCACACACACGCAAATGCAAATGCAAACGCACACACAAACATTTCGCAACACTGATGATATCAGATTGCAAGCTGACGATTGGTCAGAATTCAAACCTGTGACGTGGTTTCTCCAGCTTAAATAGCGGAGCAGAATCCTTGAGAGCAGAAGCAGTGAGAGCTGTCAGAGAGGAACCATAGACACCATCGCTGAACCGGACCCTGGAGCCTCTGAGGAACCTGAGGACATGTCTTTGAACCGGAGAGAGACCAGGAAGAGAAGATTTGGTAGGTGCCCTTTTTAGAGGATTCAAAATAACTAATCCAGTAAACAATATGTTTTCATCTGCATGCATTTTAGATTCACGTTTAGCAACATTTTAATTCAGAGTGACCGACCTGATGAACCAGCGACCGTAGAGACAGATTTATTCTCCTAAATAACGACATGTGTGTGTTCTAGGCAAAACCCTTTTTTTTTGTTACCTTACTTCACTTGTGACTACGCCCGTGAGTTACGGACTACTGATAGGCATCTCAAGTAGTTGTGTGTTTCATGATATGTTTGTTATATACGTGGAACAGAGTGCAGAGTAACTTTACAGCCGAACACAAGTTTAGTTTTTTCATTACCACAATGGTGGCCACGCAGTATAAATATATGTATGAACATACTCTGTGTGTCCGTGTGTGTGCGCTTGAGTGCATCAGTGAGTCTGTGTGTCAAAAGGAGGACATCAGATAAGCGTTGAAGAAAAACATTTCGCAACACGTAATTGAGAATTAAAACACGTGATGTGTTTTTTTCCAGCTGACAGAGCAAAGATGGAGGCTAGGTTCAGAAGCAGTGAAGGCCATCAGAGAGTAACCATGGTCACCATGTCTGAACCGGACCCTGGACCCTCTGAGGAACCTGAGGACACGTCTTTGGACCGGAGGGAGACCAGGAAGAGAAGATTTGGTAGGTGCCCCTTTTTAGAGAATTTAAAAGAAATAATCCAGTCCGAAAAAATGATCCAAAATAAAATATGTTTTACTCCACATACATTTAAGATTGATGTTTCGAACACTTTTTTAGCCAAAGTGACCGTGTGTGTGTGTGTGTGTGTGTGTGTGTGTGTGTGTGTGTGTGTGTGTGTGTGTGTGTGTGTGTGTGTGTGTGTGTGTGTGTGTGTGTGTGTGTGTGTGTGTGTGTGTGTGTGTGTGTGTCCTACTCCTGAACAGTTCTATGGTTGCACATCGCTGTCGTTGTGAGCATCGGACTGCTGAGTATTCTCCTCATCTCCCTGCGCTTCAGTGAGTCTGAATCATATCATCCTGAATATAATTACAATACAGTTATGATCATATTAAAGATTGTAATAATAGCAATGATGATGATAATTATTGTTTTTGTTAGAATTAGTGTTAATAATATGAATGATCTTACTACTATGTAACAGCAGGCCTGTCGGACAAGTTGCTCTGCACAGTTGGTCAACGCGCATGTGCCAAGCAGCTTGCAGCTCACACACACACACACACACACACAGCACACGCAAACGCACACATACACCGCACGCACGCACACACACACACACACACACACGTGCAAACGCACACATGCACCGCACACATGCACACACACACACACACACACACACACACACACACACACACACACACACACACACACACACACACACACACACACACACACACACACACACACACACACACACACACACACACGCGCGCATGCACATACACACACCGCACACACCGCACACACACATGTGCACGAACACACACGTTTCAAGACAAAGGCAGTGCAGGACACCGCATACACACACACACCGCACACACATGCACACACACATGCACGGGCATACACACACTGCACACACGCGGACGCAGACATTGAAAGACAACGGCAAGATGGAGACCACAGCCCCGCCGTCGACACACTCTCCCAGCTGAGACCTCATGTCTGTTGTAGACTACACTTCTTTGCAAAACTTTATTTATTTTTAAATAAAGTGTTGATGACGCTTCGGTCAGCATTTGCGTGTCATCGAGTGGCCCCCTAAATGATAATCAGCCTTTTGTTCCCCGAATGGTCAAAAAATATTTAAATGTTGGCACTGCTTTTAAGAGTCATTCGTGGTGAACGCTAAAAGATAGGTCCTTTCATAACCCTAAAAGTACACATCATACAATAAACTTCAATACATGAGTTCACAGCTGCACAGGTGTATAGAAAATGATTATTGACAACAGTTAGCTGAACATTATATGGTCCCATCCTTCCACTCCCTGTTTTCTCACCCTGTTTAAACACAGAAATCAACTACATTTGTCCCAGTGTTTGTTATATGGGAAATCAAGCAATAAAATACACTCTCTTTCTCCGGTAACACAGTCGTCGGCCACGCCTTTCTCCTTCGTCGTCTCTAACTCACGCTCCAATCCTTCATCAATCGATGCTTCGGATGTTGTGAATGCAACGGAATATATGACGCATCGTTGCAGCAACATTTAAGATGATCGCGATGAGTTCTGCCCGTTCTGCCTCCGTGCCGTCCCGCCTCTTGCCAACTTAGACCCTACGTCATATCCCGCCCCTTGCAAGCCCACCCCCTTGATTCTACTGATGTCTGAACGACATTGATGTCCGCATATAAAGCATCAAGTGTGAATCACCCTCAGGGTCGAATCTCCTGATATACAAATGAGGCGACAATGGGGTGGACTTCAAATGATTATGCTTGCTTCATAGCGTAAGGAGAAAATGATTATGCTTGCTTCATTATGTAATAGGTGAACCAATATGTTATACGTTGTAACATTATCGGTAAAATGTTATTATATTATGCGCTCAGAAATGTGTTCCATTATCGACCAGGGATTCCACGTTATAGCTCTGGGTTTAAGTCCACCTAGAGGTTGAGCGCAACGCGGACTAGTTAGAATAATAACAGTTATAATCATATTAATGATTGTAATAATAGCAATGATAATGATCATTATTGTTTTTGTTAGAATTTGTGTTGATAATATGAATGATTGTAACAATAGCAACGATAATGATATTGATAATTATAGTTATTGTTATTTTAATTGGTATTAATATTAATAATATGTCATGTTCTCTTTCAGGGGGGATGGACTTTGTGTTTGGTTGGCTGTGGGTCCTGTGACGTTTAGAGACGATGTCGTTCTGTTTTAGAGCTCATTCCTTCTGTACTCCTCTGTCCTGTCCTAGACACACCGTCACCTTGGAAGGAGGGGAGAGAGCGCTTACTGGATGAACTCGGTGAGGGTTTTATCCAAGTTATTACATCAATCTGAACATCCCCTCTTCCTTATAACTTCACATTTTATATTGTCAGGCTAACAGAGCATAGACCGTGTTAAACTACCACCAAATAAATGTGGTCTACTAAAGACATTTTTCTATTGTCGTCTATTAGGGTCATGCTTCTATTGACGTCTATTAAGGTTGTGCTTCTATTGTGGTCTGTTAAGGTCAGGTCTCAGGGTTGTGTGTCAGTAATGAAGACGGTAAGATAAGCAGTTCTGTGTTTGTTAAGGATTTTCTTTTACATTCAACAGATGAATTGGCGCTTCAGGGCTGGATGTTTTACGACCAGAGTTTCTACCTTATGTCTACCACTAAGAAGAGCTGGAAGGCCAGTAGAGAAGACTGTCTGCGGAGAAACGCAGACCTGGTGGTTATCAACAGCAGAGAAGAACAGGTGTGTGTGTGTGTGTGTGGGGAGAGACATTGTGTGAGTGTGTGTGAGAGAGAGAGACATTGTGTGAGTGTGTGTGAGAGAGAGACATTGTGTGAGTGTGTGTGAGAGAGAGAGAGATTGCATGTGTGTGTGTGTTCAGCTGTGTTGTCATGACAACAGATGCTATTACCTTTGGAAACAGGGGTTTCTCAGCAGAATGTTCGAGCGTTCCTGGATTGGACTGAGCAGTAGAGACACAAAGGGGACCTTCAAGTGGGTGGATGGTACCCCCATGACCTCAAGGTAAGGCTGATGACTCTGTTCAGCAGCATCTCTTCTCTGAGAGTGACAGAGTGACCTCACCTCAACACTGGGCTCCACTGTCTCCTCCTCCTGGTTCTCAGTTTGAGACGCGCTAAACCAGGCGATGACAGCGGAGCAGAAGTCTGTGTCGTAGCAGGGGAGGACGGCTGGTCCAGACAACCGTGTGACAGACTGCACCACTGGATCTGTGAGAAGGCCGTGGACCTGGATCATCTGGAGGCTGAGCTGGACAAAGAGGGTCCGTAGACTTTGTTTGTGTTCATGAGTGGAGAACGGTTCCTCCTTTCTGTTCTCTGTGCCGTAGACACAGTATATATACTCTTTATGAGTGGAAAGGTGGTTGGGTGTTGGGTTAGGTCTACTAAGGTCAGGTTTCTATTATGGTCTGCTAATGCCATGTTTCTATTGTGGTCTACTAAGGCCATGTTTCTATTGTGGTCTACTAAGGTCATGTTTCTACTGTGGGCTACTAAAGTCAGGTTTATATTGTGGTCTACTTAGACCATGTTTCTATTGTGGTCTACTAGGGCCATGTTTCTACTGTGGGCTACTAAAGTCAGGTTTCTATTGTGGTCTACTGTGGACCTGTATTAGGAGAGAGTGAAGGGAGTGTCTGATGGTGCATCTCTAGATACGTGTTGTAAACGTTCACTCCTCTCCTCCTGGTTTCTTCAGGTTCAGTGATGCCCACGGAGGAGGAGGAGGCCCCCAGCATCACAAAGTTCCACTCCACTACCCAGGTGTTGCCCGTGGGCCAAACGGCCCGCTACACCTGCGATGCCAGCGGCACGCCGGAGCCCACCGTCGAGTGGCTCCACAACGGCAGGCCCCTGGAGAGGAACGGCACAGACGACCAATCAGAGGCCTGGGTGGAGAGGGGGTTCCTCTTCGTCAGAGGGGTGAGGTCTGGCGTGAACACGGTCTGCTGCATGGCAAGCAACAGCGCTGGCACGGCCAATCACACCGCTGAGCTGCTTGTCTTTGGTAAGATCTGGATCCAAGGAGAGATGTTTGTTGTTGATGTATTTATAACGTTGTTGTTGAGGTGTGTATATATTTAAGCAATAGATCACGACAGGCTGTGTCGTTCATTATACCACAGTGAAGGGGGTCGCCGTCCCTCCGCTGCGTGTCGGGACGGACAACGCCCCTTAACTGTGGTATAATGACCGTATACCACTGACTGAAGTGATCTATTGCTTTTATAAAACGGTTACGCAAGTATGGCGAAATGAAAGTCATAGACACCCTCAATTTTGAAAAAGCTAGAAAGTCGGAAAAGCATTATTTTAACGAATACAAAAAAGTTGTCCCTCCTGGCTGCCGGCAAAGTGTACGGCGGTTGCTATGCAACACACTGTAGCGTCCTTCAGAGAGAAGGCTAGAGACGGTAGCTCGGTTTGCCGGCAATTTAGCCTACTATCGAGCAGTTCACTCACCGTGTGCCTATTGCTTTACAACATTTCCACCCCCTCCAGCAATCAACATGTTTTTTAGGCTTCAGTGAACTATGCTATTGCTTTTATACATAAATAAACAACAGTTCAAGTTAGGCGCGGAGTGATACTGAACTCTGTAAACTGAACGGGCGTCATAGCTGTGTGTATACGCTCAATATACAACAGTTGGGAACCAATCAGATCGCTTGATTTAAGCCACCCGTTTTATAAATATATATATATATATATATATATATATTCATAAATGTATGTGTATATATATATATACATGTATACAAAATTATATATATATGTGTGTGTATGTATGTATATATATATATATATATATATATATATATATATATATATATATATATATATATATATATATATATATATATATATATATATATATATATATATATATATATATATATATATGTGTATATATATATATACCAACTGAAAACAAATCCTCATCCGCTTATCAGGGGTCGGGTCGCGGGGGCTCAAGCATGAATCAGCATTTTTTTTAATTTTCCAATGGAAACGGATGGGGGGATTTTGGGCGAATAACCTGGAATATCTCGGGAATTATGAATAATATCATGTCTTGTTCTCCCGTCAGATGCCTGTGAACTCACACTGGACCCAAACACAGCCTTCAGATACCTCTCTCTGTCTGAGGACAACAGAAAGGTGACGCGGGTTGGAGAGGACCAGTCGTATCCGGATCACCCAGAGAGATTTGACCGCCTGCCCCAGGTGTTGTGTAGAGAGGCTCTGACTGGCCGCTGTTACTGGGAGGTAGAGTGGAAAGGACATGTTGATATAGGAGTGACATACAGAGGAATCACAAGGAGAGGATGGGGTGATGACAGCCTGCTTGGCTTGAACAACAAGTCCTGGAGTCTTTATTGTGGTGATCGTGGTTACTCTGCCCGGTACAACGGTAGAGTGACAGACATACAGCGTCTCCGCCCCGCTGGCTCTACCAGAGTAGGAGTGTATCTGGACCGGCCTGCTGGCACTCTGTCCTTCTACAGAGTGTCCCGAGGTGTAGGAGGGTCCTCAGACACACTGACACACATCCACACCTTCAGGTCCACCTTCACCCAGGAGGACCTCCTCCCTGGGTTTTGGGTAGCGTGGGATGAGGGAACCTCAGTGTCTCTGTGTCGGTTGTAGAAAAAAAAAAGGTCGGCGGGCGCACACGCACACACACACACACATATACACGTAAGCACACACACACACACACACACACACACACACACACACACACACACACACACACACACACACCCCCGTCGTCGTCCGGGGCTGTGGGCGAGCAGGGGTCGGTTGTAGGAAAAAAAAAAGGGCAGGCGGGCGGGCACACACACACACACACACACATGTACACAAACACAAACGCCCGCACACACACACACACATACACACACACACACACACACACAGCTTCTGCGTTAGAGGAGGTTAGTGTCTTTTGATGGAGGCCTGAGAGGACTGATGACTCAGAGTCTCTGTGGCAGTTATAGTCTCTCGCTCTCTCTCTCTCTATCCCTCTCACTCTTTCTTTCTCGTCTCCCTCTCCCCCCCCCTCCTCCCCCCCCTCTCCCCCACCTTTTTACGGGGCTTCCTAAAAGTTGATGCTGGTAAACCATGAAAGGAAGAGACTTTTAAGATCTTCCATAGGGTTACCTGAGCAGGTTTTATTAAGATTTCATTTTTAATTTGAAATGTATATTAAATACCTATCGATGGTAAATCACATGTTTTTTTTATGCTACAATATTTGTCCATTTTCAGACGTTAACATATTTTATTCTCCAGGGCTCTGATCATCACTTTTGTCCTAATCCTAACAAGGATGATTTAGATGAGATTAGATTCATTAGGATCACGATTAGCAACACACCAGAGAGAGAGCTAGTCTTCCTGGGTCCCAAACATCAAATATAGACAACAGACAATCACTTGTTTGACCTTATGTCAAACTCAAATAGAAATAGACTAATAAAAAAGTTTAAAAAAGATATGAAGGCTACAAAAAGAAATGAGATCATTAAAAATGTATATACATTATGGACCACATGATTTTTTTGCAGACTTTTTAAAGTTGTATTTGCTATTTTTGCTAGAACGTATGTTTTTTTGGTCGTTCATTCCATAATGAAATAGTTGTGTAAATGATGGTATTTTTCAGTAGATTGGACCTCGGTCTGGGTAAAGCTAGCTGTCCTTTACTTGCTCCTCTAGTGCTATGACCGTGTCTGTCAGACACACTGACTAGACCTTCAGCAAAGAAGGCGGGTCTTTTGCAGTTTAAGACTGACCTTAGGAACAACAAGAGGTTAAGAGAGATTGTTTGTTTTACTGTGAGCCATGAAAGGCTAGTATGCATTACTTCAGTGTTAGTGTGAATAGAGCAGCTCGGTGCCAAAGGAACCTGATTTAAAGCAGATTTTATATTTCATTCATAATAACCAGGAGGTCTGTGTTGTAAATGACTTTAAACTGAGTATTGATTCCTGGTGTTCTGTTGGGAACCAAACGGCAGCAGAACATGTTCAGTTATTAAAGATACGTGCACACCTGTTTATGATTAGTAGTCTGCAGCTTCTATTGTTTCAGTCCTTGTGTTTATTGTGTACATGTAAGGGACTATTTTTCTGTTGCATTTGTTAATGAAGCATAATTTTAATAAACAACTCAGTGGATCCAACTGAATGTTCTCGTGTGTTCAGCCCATCATCATTCTCCTTTTATTACTAAATAATGTTACATAAGTGCCTTAAGAATAATAATTTCTAAATAAAACAACAAATGTTGTTCTGATATTATTCTGGGACCTCCTCCCTGGGTTTTGGTTAGGGGGGGGGGGGGGGGGGGGGGGGGGGGGCGGTGCCTCAGTGTCTCTGTGTCCGTTGTAGAAAGAAACCACAGACAGACGGCTGGACACACACTCTCTGTATCTCTCTCCCTCTCTCCCCCCCGTCTCCCTCTCCCCCCCGTCTCCCTGTGATTGGACGACACTGTGGCTCAGAGTGAGCGTCCGTTAACCTGCTGACCACTGATTGGTCAACGAGCAACAGGTGTGCAGCCTCCCCCAGCCCCAAGTCTCGTGAGAACCCTTCCTCTCTCTCTCTCTCTCTCTCTCTCTCTCTCTCCCCTCTCCCCCCTCCCTCCCCCTCTCCCTCCCTTTCCCTCCATCTCCCTCCCTCTCCTTTACCTTTTGACCTTTGACCTTCCAGGGGTCAGCCTATCAGAGCGCAGCGTGCTGGTCCCCGACACCAGGGGCTTCTGGGAGAAAGTGTGTGGCCGGGTCGTACCAAGTGACCAAGGAGGAGGGGTGGACATCTCTTTACCCCTCGCTGCCTTTGGTCTGTAGACACACACACACACACACACACACACACACACACACACACACACACACACTGACAGAGTACAGGCAGGGTTCGTAGACAGGCAGGTAGACAGGTACAGGCAGACAGGTACAGGCAGACAGGTACAGACAGACAGGTACAGACAGACAGGTACAGGCAGACAGGTACAGACAGACTGAGGCTGGAGGTTGAGATCCTGGCGACTGGTTTGATCTCTCTCTCTCTCTCTCGCTCTCTCTCTCTCTCTCTCCCTCCCCCCCAGACGGAGCAGGAGAGAGGGAGAGCTGTCCTCCTCCCCCCCCCCCCCTCCCCGTCCCGTGCTGCTGGTGTCCTCTTGTCTCTCTCTCTCTCTCTCTCTCTCTCTCTCTCTCTCTCTCTCTCTCTCTCTCTAGTGGGCGTGTCCCCCTAGCTGTGTGACGGACAGATGAGCATGGTTTGCTACGGTCCACCGGGTAGGCTGGTGGACCGACCTATCCAGCGTACGTCTAGGAGGACACGCCCACTTGGGATGTCACTCAAACACAGGAAGAGGCGGGTTAAAAAAAAAAAAAGTTTGTAATGGCCCCTCCCCCAAATGAATGGAGGGAGGGAGGGAGGAAGTGAAGGAGGGAGAGAGGGAGGGGGAAGGGGGAGAGATAAAGGGAGAGAGAGGGAGAGAGAGAGGGATGAAGGGAAGGAGGGAGGGAGGGCAAGATTGAGAGAGAGAGAGAGAGAGGGAGAGAGGGAGGGGGAGGGAGGGAGAGGAGAGCAGGTTTGATTCCAGTGGTCTCGTCTCGTGGTTCTCACCAGACCAAACTGGGGCTGGGGGAGGCGGCACACCTGCTGCTCGTTGACCAATCAGGTTGAACCAGCCTCACGAACGCATCACTCTGACCTACAGTGTGAGTGTGTGAGTGAGAGGGGGAGAGAGGGGGAGGGAAGGAAGGAAGGAAGGAAGGAAGGAAGGAAGGAAGGAAGGAAGGAGAGACGGGGGAGGGAGAAAGGGAGGGAGGGGGGAGGGAAAGAGGGAGGGCTGTCTAAAGGCCGCCTCATACCTCCGGATCCGGACGAAATTCGTCCGTCCGTACTAAACGTTGTCTCCAGGACTACCCTTCACACCTCCGTCCGGTTTCAGCGTTGTTATGGATGTTACACAAAACAACCTCTAGAGGGCAGCTCCTGTCGTGTATAAAATGACCGGCATTGACAATCGCAAACATGGTATCTGTAGAGGAGATGATTTTGCTGTGTCATCCGGCACAAAGTGTACGCGGCGGCGGTGGCATGTGGCACCCCTCACCAGCCTGCAGACTCTCTGCTCAAAATTTCAATTCCAAAAAGTTTTATTGGAATGAAAAATATACATTTGCATTGCCAAAGCAGGTGAACAATGAAATAATAAGGTCAGGTATATAGTATAATATAAGTATAAAACGTTAAAAACAAAATATATATACATCAGATATTATAGGCCTACTACTCTCTCTCTCTATTTTTGCGAATGGTTGGACTTCTGCCTCTACTGCCGCCTCGATCTCCGGTGGTATTGCTCCGGTTCTTCCGGAGGACTCCGGATTCGTAAGCTCAGAGGCGACGGACCCACTGACGTTACTGTCTTAAAGGTACAGGCCCATTACTGTCTTAAAGGTACAGGCCCGTTACTGTCTTAAAGGTACAGGCCCGTTACTGTCTTAAAGGTACAGGCCCATTACTGTCTTAAAGGCACAGCCACATTAGAGTCTTAAAGGCACAGCCACATTAGAGTCTTACAGGTACAGGCACATTACAGCATTAAAGGTACCCTATCCTGTGGATTCCATTACAGGATTGTATTACATGGCTATATTACATTACATTATAACAGTGTGTGTGTGTGTGTGTGTCTTAGTCTGAGCTAGCGGCCGTGTTTGGGTTAGCCTTGCGGCGCGGTGGCTAGCGGCCGTGTTTGGGTTAGCCTCACGGCGCGGTGGCTAGCGGCCGTGTTTGGGTTAGCCTCGCGGCGCTGTGGCTAGCGGCCGTGTTTGGGTTAGCCTCGCGGTGGCTAGCGGCCGTGTTTGGGTTAGCCTCGCGCCGAGAGCCCTTAGAGCCGATAGCAGAACGGATGCGCTCCCAGCCACCAGCCCCAGTGGCTGTGCATGCATCCGTTCTGCTATCGGCTAGTTAGGGCTCTCTGGATATGTCAACGGGGTAATCTGAGGTGAGTGTTAACACGCAAAAACACAAAGTTGATACTGTTTGGCCACACTATTTGAGTTAAACGAGCACGCTGGTGTCTCGTGAGGAACCACCTCGTGTTACCGAGGTCTCGGAATGGTTTTCTGAGTGGTTGGTGTTTAGAAGCCCCAAAAGAGGATAAAGAGCTATTCTGTAGCGCCGGCAGCCAGTGCAGACCTCCAGTCGAATACATTTGTCAGGTTTTTTACTTCCCTCACCTGGGGTGTGTGTGTATCTCACTGTGTGTGTGCGTGTGTATCTCACTGTGTGTGTGCGTGTGTGTGTTTGTGTGTGTGTGTGTGTCTCAGCCTCACGGTGCGGTGGCTAGCGGCCGTGTTTGGGTTAGCCTCGCGGCGCGGTGAAGCTCTGAGCGCCACAGAGCGGTTGGCTCAAGAAATACGCGGCAGGGTCAGGGATGAAATTTTCATGCCATGGGACCTTTAACATTAATAATAATATCATGTTTTCTTTCAGGAGGGTTGGGCTCCGTCTGTGAGGGTTTTATAGAATGTTGCCCTAGCCAATAATATGGAAGCAATCCGGGCTGTTAGCGTTACTCCGGGCAAGCTCTACATTCGTTGATGAACGAAAGAAAGTGTCTGGAGGGCTAATTTTATGTGCTGAAAAAGACCCTTCAATTTTCGCCGGAATTACACTTAAAGATGGACTCCACGAAGAAGGTGAGATTTCTCTCTCCACTGTGCCGTTGAGTTAATGAAACCAGACGGTGTCCGTGTCACAGAGGAAGCCCGGCACAGATGTGCAGAGCCCAGCGGCGCCACAAAGAGACGGAGAGGCGAAAGCCGAGCGGCGCCGCGACGACAGAGAGGCCAAAGCCAAAACCCCTCGGAAAAGGAGACGGGTAAAAATAATCATCCCCTCGTGGACTTCTTCTTCCCCAAGGAGAGCGCTGAGGAGCAGGAGCGTCAGGATGACAGAGAGGCGAAAGCAGAGCGACGCCACAAAGAGACAGAGAGGAGAAAAGCGGCGTCGCGGATGACAGAGGCGCTACGAATATGCCGTTGACTGCAATATGTTCTGTTGTGTTCTGTTGTGCAGAGAAGCCCTGCACGAATGTGCAGGGCTTCTCTGCACAACAGAACACATTGCAGTCACGTATTCAATACTTTCTGGGACTGGGACTATTTTTACCAACTAGTCCCCCCTCCCCCCCATGTGTGTTTAATTCTAGATAATGAGTTTGTGTGTAGTTAGTGTGTGTAGCTCGGGTTGTGTTTGTAAGTGTCATTGTGGTATGAATCTTTGCTCTTCCAGAAATGCGGTTCATAACCCCTGACAGATCACAAGACCCACGCAGAACCGGGGGTTTACTCACAGTCGGGGACCAGGGGAACTTCAGGGAGGAGATTGCGACGGTAGCCCTCGGACTGAGAGTGTGAACCTCCTCAAAAATCTCTCGGGGCGCAAGTGTGTGGTCGTGCAGCATAACCGCGTGAAGTTCTTCTAGTGGCCGCCAGATGGCGCCAGGGTACCGCTGGTACAGCCACAATAACTTAAAACTTAAAATAATAATGCATTCGGTTTATATATTATATATTTATGTAGCGCTCTTCCATGTACTCAAAGACGCTTTACGGAGTGAACAAAAAAAATAATGATTAAATATAATCTAAATAAAAAATAATAATTTAATAAGAACGTATATTAGTAGATAAGAAGTGATAAGAAGTTCCTCTAGTCGCCGCCAGATGGCGCCAGGGTACCGCTTGGTAGAAAACAGCCACAATAACTTAAAGACCGGGTAAACCAAATTCAGTATTTTTCTTCTTATCATATTAATTAGGCCTTAAATGTGTCCCTCAAAACATGTAAAAAATATTTTTCCCATTCATCATTTCCTTGAGGAGCTAGGCCTCAGAGAATGTTCTGTGTGCAGGTTTAAAATGGGCGGGTCTACATCGAGGACCGCGTTACGTAAAGCGGTCATACTCACATAAACCCGCCCCCTGCTGTCCATTTTCAGCTTTGAGATTGGGAGGGGCTGGACCTCTCCGGTGATGGGCGTGGTTTCCTGGCCTGCAGCGCACACGCCCCCACCGTCCTGAGCCTGGGGTTACTGCTCATTTTTCATCAACTTTGAAGCATAATTTTATATACTTCGCGATTTTTTTAGTCCTTCAAATTTGGCAGGGTGGTTAATAATATATTTTCCTGTGGTATTATAAACTCAAAACCCATAATTATTCTTGGTTTACCCGGTCTTTAACACTTTAAATAAATAAAGAATAATAATAATACATTCGGTTTATATATGATATATTTTATGTAGCGCTTTACCATGTACTCAAAGACGCTCAAAGACGCTTTACAGAGTGAACACAAATAATAACAATTAATTAATAATAATTGAATAAGAACGTAGTTGGAAGTTAAGAAGTGACGTGCCATATCTCGTTCACACTTCAACTGTCTCATGGGGTGAGCCTTATTCATACATTCAACTAAATGTATATATATATATATATATATATAGGCTATAGGGGAGACTCCGGACTTCTTTACGCCCAACTTTGGAATCAATGCCAGCGGCGGAATGTCAAAATCTGTGCGTCAGAACCGCTACTCAATCAATGTCTTCTGTGAGGCAGAGAGAGAGAGAGGGAGGGAGGGAGGGAGAGAGAGAGGGAGGGAGGGAGAACGAGAGAGAGAGGGAGAGAGAGAGAGAGAGAGAAAGAGAGAGAGAGAGAGAGAGGGAGAGGAGGCCCTCAGGGTGCAGATGGAGCCTCTGGTTCCAGCCCGACTGGATCCTCTCGGTGGAACAGACACAGAGAGCGTTCCTCGGTTCTCCGACCGACTGAGGGATGGGAGGGAGGGAGAGGGGGGGGGAGAGAGAGAGAGAGACAGAGTCATCTATTTGACTACGGCACTTCTCACGCTAAATACAAGATGAACCTTAAAATAGGACTTTGGTGACTCCCGCGGAGGGGGAGCAGGCGGCGGGGGGGCGGGGCCCATCCGACGCCGTCCGCTACTACCCAACCGGCGGAACAGTCCCGGTACAAAAACAAACCGCAAAAGTGGCGTTGCGTTCCCACTTTCCATTCCGCGTTCAGACGAGCATCTTTGGGTGGAAATCTGCGTGCACACGGTGACGCAAAAGTGTGTGAAATTTGATGGATGTGACGTCAGCGCGTACGAGACAAGAGCCAGCGTGAGCAGCTCAGAACACACTTTTGCGTTGTTAACCCTTTAGACGGAAACGCAGCGGTGGAGCGTTTCTAAGGTTTCCACTCTGGAGGGTGGGCGAATTTTTTTGCATCTTAAAGCCCCGAAAACGCAGACGCAGACGCCGTCCAAGCGAAAGGCATATTACCTTATCTGATAAAATATTTTGTCGGTTTCAACCGACAATAGGAGGTTAGTCTGAGAGGAGTAACCTATTGATCATATCAATAGGAAGAGTACAATTTTCCAGTAAATACGTACAGTTAAAAGCGTTCTTTAATGCCATGCACATGTTAAACTGTATCAGTTCAACATGATATCAAGAGTTAAAAACAAAATAATTATTTTTAAATCCCAGTACATGAGTCGTCGTACATTTGTAGGCTCTGACATAGCTTACATAATGTGTGTGTGTGTGTGTGTGTGTGTGTGTGCGTGTGTGTGTGTGCGTGGGTGTGTGTGGGTGTGTGTGTGGCTGCCTGTAAAGGGTGCAGCAGGATCAGGAAGGAAGAAAAGAATCCAACCCAACCAGACGCCTCACACGGTGAACATGCTGCTGGGTATCGACCTCAATTACAACAACAAGTAAGAATTCAGTTGACCTCATTCACTATTTAAATTATGAAGTTTTTACTGTAACGTATCACGGCAACAGTCTTTAGTCTTTAAAAAACGCCTCTATATCACTCTAATTATGTGTGCATGTGTGTGTGTGTGTGTGTGTGTGTGTGTGTGTGTGTGTACCTTGGCCCTCTTCTGAATACCTGGGCGTAACGAGATGAGCCCAACCCAAGTTCCTCTTCTTCATTCCTGAGTGGAGTCATGGAGCAGCAGCCAATAGGAGGCCAGTCTGAGAGGAGTGTCAACTGGTTGGTTTGGTTCACATCATTTCCTTATAAAGAGTCGGACGGTTTGGTGTGGCTCACTTCACTACAGCGGGGAGAAGACTCAGGTACTGTACTCCGCTCTGATCCCTGATTTAACATGAATATGCATAACTTATTCATCATATCGATAGGAAGAGTACTATTTGTCTGTAGTCACCTACGGTTAAAAGTGTTACTAGATGTTACGTACACGTTTGAACTGTAGCACACTTAAAACCTCTCACTGTGCCTCTGTCTTTGTGTCTGAGCTTCTAGACATCATAGCTCTCTTTATATTTGAACAAAGTCTTCATCACTGGGTAGATCCCAACAGACCTCATGTGTGACAAAGAGTGTGTTAGTGTGGGACAATGAGGGACACGTTACCAATGCAGAGAGGTAGTCTACAAACGTGTCTTTCTACCTTTAGAAATAGACGTTCTTACATGTCGCTTCACATCGTATCCAGCGTGGGACGTTGAAATCAAGTAACTCTCTGAGAACCGCCTTGCTCTGGCTTAACCCAGTTCTAAGGTGTTTTACGGTCTTTGTTGTGAGTGTATTTCATCTCTTTGTGGTGGTTTCCAACATATTCCTCCTCTGAATCTGCGTATCGTGAGACTTTGTGGTGACTGGATGTGGTGGGGGTTAGACAGTACAGAGACAGGTCATTAAGGAGCAGGTAGGGGTTAGACAGTACAGAGACAGGTCATTAAGGAGCAGGTAGGGGTTAGACAGTACAGAGACAGGTCATTAAGGAGCAGGTAGGGGTTAGACAGTACAGAGACAGGTCATTAAGGAGCAGGTAGGGGTTAGACAGTACAGAGACAGGTCATTAAGGAGCAGGTAGGGGTTAGACAGTACAGAGACAGGTCATTAAGGAGCAGGTAGGGGTTAGACAGTACAGAGACAGGTCATTAAGGAGCAGCTAGGGGTTAGACAGTACAGAGACAGGTCATTAAAGAGCAGGTAGGGGTTAGACAGTACAGAGACAGGTCATTAAGGAGCAGGTAGGGGTTAGACAGTACAGAGACAGGTCATTAAGGAGCAGGTAGGTTGGACTGCAGTCATTGGGGATCGAACACAGAACCTTTCAGCTTGGTATCAAGCACCCTGTTAACGTTAAATAATAGTTTTTCATTCTTCTGTTTTAGGATTTGTCCTAAATCCATCCTCCTGTTAGAAAATATACAACATATAACATATATATAATATATATACATATATATTATGCTGCCCTCGCAATGAGTTCCAGTCAAAACTAGACAGCTAGTTAACACTTTTTATAAAGAAGTGGAATCCAGTACGCAAGGCTTTCTTTTCTTGTTTCTTTACTGAATGTTATTTTCTTCATAGGTTTGTTTTGTAAAACTGTAACAAATACCGAAATAAAGACGTACGTGAGTTTACATGTCTCCTTCTAACACAGGAGAATCACATTTTCACCTTAAACTCGGTCAGAATCTTACGGATTTTACGTAATTCTTGTAAATATTAACACAACTAGTATTAAATCATCCGATATTTACTTACAGACAAATGATTTCCAAAGTTCAAACGTATTTGTGATAGATTGCGGGAGCGATATTACAATGTGGTTTTTCTCTGTTGAGTGAATCAGGAAAAGAACTAAAGTAGGCTTGCAGTTGCTTATACTGACGCCAGTACCACAATTTGACCACAGGGTGGCAGTATTTACCAAACTAGGGTAAGATGTACACGAAAACAAACTGAAAACAATGCATTTCTTATGGAAGGCAGAACATATATATATATAACATATAAAACCCTTGCATTTGAACAAGTTCAAGCTGTTATTTTACTATTGTTATCCATGTCTTGTAGGAATGGCCTCTGCTACTTCCTCATCTGAGGAGGACTTTTCATGTTCCATCTGTCTGGATGTGTTCAACAGCCCAGTTACCACACCATGTGGACACAACTTCTGTAGAACCTGTATTACAACGTTCTGGGAAGACAAAGTCCGGTACAAATGTCCTGTTTGCAACGAGCTGTTCAACACAAGACCAGCTTTACGGGTTAATACCCTCTTATCAGGGATGGCTGATCAGTTTAGAAGAGTCAAAGAGCAGCCTTGTGTTGAACCTGGAGAAGTTCCCTGTGACGTATGTACTGGGACCCAGCTGAAGGCCGTGAAGTCCTGCCTGACGTGTTTCATGTCTTACTGCCAAACCCACCTGGAGCCTCATCAGAGAGTCGCACGCCTCAAGAGACATGAGCTGGTCGAGCCTATGGACCGTCTGGCAGACAGGATGTGTCAGAAACACGACCGACTTCTGGAGCTCTTCTGCAGGACTGAACAGGTGATTGTGTGTCAGTTCTGCACAGAGATGGACCACAAGTCCCATCCTGTTGTACCTCTGAAGGAGGAATATGAAGTGAAGACGGCCCAGCTGGGGAAGATAGAGGCTGAAGTTCAGCAGATGATCCAGGAGAGACAACGAAAGATTAAGGACATCAGAGACACAGTGGGATGTAGCAAAGCAGACGCAGACAAAGAGATAGCCGATGGTTTGCAGGTCTTCACTGCTCTGAAGCGCTCTGTTGAAAAGTGCCTGAATGATCACAACCAAACGGTTAAAGAGAAACTGAAATCCACAGAGACAGAAGCTGCAGGCCTCATCAAAGAGCTGGAGCAGGAAATAAAAGATCTGACCAATAGAAGATCAGAGGTGAAGCAGCTCTCACACACTGAAGACCACCTCCACCTCCTCCAGACCTTCAGATCCCTGAAGGATCCTCCACCCACCAGGGACTGGACCACGGTGGAGGTCCGTCCTCCGTCATACGTTGGGACCTTGAGGAGAGCCCTGGATCAGCTGGAGCAGACGCTGAACATGGAGATAAAGAAGGTGCCTGACCTGAAACCAGATGTAAAGAAGTGTAAGTGTCTGTTTGATTCATCTCAGGCTTGTCCAATCCGGTGGCACAGGTATGTAACATTGAACAAGACCACACTGGCTAATTACCACCACACCGCCCATTCTATGTCTAATAGTGTGTGTGTGTGTGTGTGTGTTTTGTCATATTCATTTTAGTGAGCAATTAAACCCCAAATCTATGCCATTTTAACATTGTCAATGAAACAAAACCAATCATCTACAGAAAACAGGAATAAATATTTCAATATTTTATGTCTCCCCAAAACACTATATGAATGTCCCACTCTGCTCCAAGCGCAGGTGGTGTATTTTAGTGACACAGAACACAGAAACACAAAACTCAAATCAAATATTAATTTTGTTAGCTGTGAGTGAGAGGGGGGAGGATCAAAATAAAAGTGAGTGTCTTCCCAACCAAGGACTTCCTATTGAACTTGATTCCTCTTCTTGGGTTTCCTCACCAGTCTCTCCCCCCACTAACCTCATGAGAGGATCCCAGGATCAGCTGGAGGAGACACGGAAAATGGAGATGGAGAATCTGCCTGTCCTGAGGTCATCTCTCAAGAAGTGTAAGTATCTGATTAGTTTGATTGAGGGCTGTCAAATGTGCATTCTACGGTGGCCGAGAAGGGTCACAACACATGCAAATGCCACAACACATGCATATACCGAAAACACCTGCAAATTCAGAAAACACTTTCATCGATTACACAACACGTGCGCTGCAAATTCCAAAACACATGCAAATAGGGAAACGAACTGCAAGTAATGACAACGGAAATGTTTCCGGGGGGACCATAATCAGTGACGGACCCATATCCGGTTGGCGGTTCTATTCGAACGTCTTCAGTCATTGGATTGTGCTACAAGAGGTACGTGTTTCTCTTTTATTATGACAGACTTGTTGATGTGCTCTGATAACAACAATTATCTCACATCGGCACATCGACAAGTCTGTCATAAAAGAGAAACACGTACCTATTGTAGCACAATCCAATCATAGATATATATACTGACTAGATATCGCCTGAGCTGTGCTGTTCAGTGGAACATATACGTCAATGCCGCCGCCATCTTGCCGCGGGGTAACCACCCAACTGAATGAATAAATGTCGATGGGACAGAGGTCCTTTCCCAGTCAAAATCACTCTAAAACGCATATATATTTTAATACTTTCTTTAAATTATTTTTTACTATCATTACACGTCTGACCTATGTCAGAAACCAACCCGCTTGAATATTGCCTTAAAATAAGGCGTTCAGACCAAAGATTTGCGACGCAACTGCTTGCAACTCGCAACTCCTTGCGACGAGACGGGCTGAGACGTTCTAAAAACGGGGCAGTTCACACTGCTGCACCGGGCGGCGACGGCAGGTGGTTTCCCTAGAAACTGAACGCTCTGGCACAGCTGAGAGCCGCATCAGCATCACTTCCATCCTGCTAAAAAGTAACCTAACTTAGGTTTGCGATTAGTTTTATTTTTATTTTGGTTGAGAGTAGGCTAGAGTTGCTGTGTTTCGCCATTCTCCACTACTACTGCATTGTAGTAATTCGCTGGAGCTTAGATCCCGCTAATTGGATACATTGCCTTCTTTCGTAGTGGCGACTTCTCTACTGCAAGGGAAGCTCGGCTTCACCTATAATTTCGAAAATTAAATGGTCAGATATATACTGTTGTGTTAACATTTCATTGATTAAAAATGCGTTAGAACACGTCCATCTCGAAGACGAGTTCGTTCAGAATCAGCTGCTTATCGTAGGTCGACTGACTCGATTTCCTTTTCATACACTTACGTGTTTAATTTGCGTGTGTTTAGACAGATGGGCGCGCACACACACGCGCACCAAGCATCACCCGCATTCATTCATTCTTTTAAACACTCACTCGCGGTAAAACTATGTTTTCTCACGATCAAATACTCATAAAGTAATGGGCTTGTACACAATGTCTGGGTCAAGAACATATGTGTTTGCTGTAGCCTACGGTGTTTGCAGATGCATTGATTTAAAAGTACAACTTACCGCTGTATCAGCTGTTCTTTCCAAATAATTTAACCAATCATTTAGGCCTACCCTAAAACTATATTTTGTTTTGGAAGCCTGGAATATAGGCCTACTTTGCTCGAATGTATTATTGTTATTATTATTATTTTAACGCATGGCATAGCCTACTATACTTCATTCATGTTCATTCATGCAGCCCTATGGAAAAAAAGCACCAAGTATCATTTGCGCCGGAACACGCCTCTGCTTTTCGCCGACACGCCTCTCCAGGCGCAAGTGTAGTGGTGCCTGGTTGCTGCGGGGGAAAATCAGCTTTGCGCCGGGTGCAAACTAGCAACGACACATGCGTCGGTGTAGAAAGTAAATTGCGCCGGGCGCAAGATAGGGCCCTTCTTCTGTTTGGCGCACATGGCTAATTTGCATACGTGCACCGGACTGTCGGAATGGGAGAACGTCGGACTGGCAGCATGTACCAAACACCGTAGGCTACAGCAAACACATATGTTCTTGACCCAGACATTGTGTACAAGCCCATTACTTTATGAGTATTTGATCGTGAGAAAACATAGTTTTACCGCGAGTGAGTGTTTAAAAGAATGAATGAATGCGGGTGATGCTTGGTGCGCGTGTGTGTGCGCGCCCATCTGTCTAAACACACGCAAATTAAACACGTAAGTGTATGAGAAGGAAATCGAGTCAGTCGACCTACGATAAGCAGCTGATTCTGAACGAACTCGTCTTCGAGATGGACGTGTTCTAACGCATTTTTAATCAATGAAATGTTAACACAACAGTATATATCTGACCATTTAATTTTCGAAATTATAGGTGAAGCCGAGCTTCCCTTGCAGTAGAGAAGTCGCCACTACGAAAGAAGGCAATGTATCCAACTAGCGGGATCTAAGCTCCAGCGAATTACTACAATGCAGTAGTAGTGGAGAATGGCGAAACACAGCAACTCTAGCCTACTCTCAACCAAAATAAAAATAAATTGAACCGGATATGGGTCCGTCACTGATTATGGTCCCCCCGGAAACATTTCCGTTGTCATTACTTGCAGTTTGTTTCCCTATTTGCTCGTGTTGTGAATATTTGCAATGCATGTGTTGTGAAATCAATGCAGGTGTTTTCTGAGTTTGCAGGTGTTTTTCTGAATTTGCAGGTGTTTTTCTGAATTTGCATGTGTTTTGGAATTTGCAGCGCACGTGTTGTGTAATCGATGAAAGTGTTTTCTGAATTTGCAGGTGTTTTCGGTATATGCATGTGTTGTGGCATTTGCATGTGTTGTGACCCTTCTCGGCCACCGTAGCATTCAATATTCCAATATTCTTTAAATTGAAAGATTTGTTTTACATTAGAACAAAATTAAGAGTGTAAAATGTTTTTCCCTGAAGACAATGTTGTGAGTGCTGCAGTGTAAAGTGAGGGTGAAAACATGTTTGATAGCTTAAAGGGACACTGTGTAGGAATTACTCCCATCTCGTGGTAAAATTATATAGTGCATTCAAACGAATAGTGCTCGCTTTTTAAAATGGACGTTGCAACCTGGTTGCAACTACGGTAGGCGGTATATGCCAAGAAGCTATGACAACATGTCATCCAATACTACCTCATCTAGTTTTCTTTCTGGTGATGATGAGGTACGCTATTTCAAACAAACTTCAAACTGCATTGAATCATTAGCATGTATGAGTAATTACTCCTCGAGCAAGATAGTGAATTATGTTGCCATGTTTATGTTGTTTTTTATTGGTAACATGTCATAGTCTAACCCAGGTGTGTCTCATTTTGGTTCAGGGGCCACATACAGCCCATCTGATCTCAAGTAAAGCCGGACCAGTAAAATAATGGTAAAATAACCTGTCAACTCGAAATCTTTAGCTTTGTTTTCAGGACTATGCTTTATCATTGAGCCTACATTTGTAGCCTACATAAGACACAGAAACTTGCTCAGCAAGTCATTTACCACGTTGCTAACATGTGCTGTTTATTTCCTGATCTCCAATGTCAGTGCCCTCTGCTGGACAAGTGTGGAATTCCTTCCTTTTTGGGGGGCTTTTCTTGGCTGCCCCCTAGCGGCTGGAACATTTTGGTTTCTAATTGGTTTTAATTTTTTTTTTTTAATTCATAACTCTTCACAGGAATGGGCTAGAAACTTACTTTTTTCAGTTGACATACTCAGAAATGTATGCTCTAGCTGTCTTGGGCTGGATTAAATCATCTCATGGGCCGGGTCCAGCCCACGGGCCGTATGTTTGACACCCCTGGTCTAACCTATAGCATCAGTTGACAACTTTACACACAACAAACACACATTGTTTACTAGTGCTTATATAACATATGAGCTATGTGTAATAATTAATTAATTAATTAGTAGTAATTAATAAGTAGTGATACATTCTTTATTTTTTCTTTTGTATATTTTTACGATTTGCGTGCATTGTCAGATCATCATCATTAGGTGATTCAACGGTAGGGAGAGGACAGAGAGGCAGTGGATCGGTGGGAGGTAGTAGGCAAGAAATGCAACACTTATTCAATCAAACAGAGCCTATGCTGCTGTAACCTGCGTTGTGTATTTCTTGTGCAGTATTTACTGGAACACTCAGCATGGGATGCAGCGCGTTTTATTGCCTGTACAATGGGTCAGCAAACAGGTATAAACATTAAACTGGTCCGCCTGCAGCAGATATCGTCTTTTCTGCTAATTATTATGTGTTATGTAAACAAGTAAACACAAATAATGAATATATATAATTACTATTGCAATACATACAAATGATAACACAACATCCATTTTAAATGATAATCGCGCTGAGCGCTCATAAACAGGTGCGCACTCCGCTCGTGTGGCGACCAATGGTATTACATGTAAGACACAATAATGGCGGCGACACACACGAGGGAGATTCGAATACATACACAAGACATAGAACTAAAACAACTTATTAGTTACCTGTACAATGGGTCAGCAAACAGGTATAAACATTAAACTGGTCTGCCTAGACAAAATAAATACAATAAGACAACTTGCACCACAGCCATGTAAACGTGCAACCGAAAAAACTAAATGAAATAAAATAAACAATACTATGCCAAATATCTCAATAAAGTGAGTTAAATGATGACATATAAGTTAAACATGAATATCAATGTTAAACATGACTATTAATGATTATTTTAGGCGGACATGTTTCTTACTCAACCTACCTGCAGCAGATATCGTCTTTTCTGCTGCAGGATACCCAGAATGCAAAACTATACAGAAGTATCAAAATAAAAGTCTCGACCCAATGACACAGGATTTAACTACTATTTTAATTATTTAATTGACTCCGTTACACTGCTATCCACCAACGAGGCTGTTTAGGCTTTTAACTATACATGTTCTACTGTTATGCCGCCTATGTAATGAAATACACAACCAAGCAATGAGAAAGGCTTGTAATTTAGACAGTAACATTGACTCACCTGTCGATAAGAAAGCTGGAATCTTCAGTGTCCCTTTGAAAATCGTAATCCTTCATTAGCTCTTTAAACCTGGGAAAAGCTACCCCGATGTTTACCCTTGTTCTTTTTAATTTGCTGGTCATGTTGTCTTTTTGATTCTGTTTTTCGCTTTTTTGCCGATGAGGATTCCTTCTTCTGTGGCGTCACGTGGCACAAGTTGTGATCATGATCTTGCATTATGAATGAAAGTGCAGTGCAGGCTTTCCAATTTGCCGGGGCACTAAGGCAGTGACAAGGAGCTTGAAAGGAAGCTTGCTGAGGTCCCTCTCTCAGTTTCAGTGACGCTGGCTCTGAGCGAGAGCTGGCTCAGAGCCAGTGTTTTGGATCGATGCTCTGATGCTAAAACTCCAACAACAGTAGCATAATGTGTAGCAATGCAGAATGAGTGATTGTGTTGTCTTCTCAAGCTGTGTTATATAAAAAGGAAAATAATTCTCAAAACAAAAGTATTTTCTTCAAGTATAATTATTTACAATTTCAACACAAATTATATCAACTAAAACAATCATGGACAGAGAGCGAAAGCTCTCGTGTCCATACGTGTGGCTCTACAGTTTAGCCATAGCTAGTTCCACCTAGTGCCTTTATAGTTTATCATAGTCCGGAAGAACATGGATGCCTCCATAGGACTTACCCGTTCAACGTAAATAATATAATATAAATATGAATAAGAAATTCTTCGCTCAGAAGGATAAGTCAGATTATTGGCAGAAGTGATTTTACATCAATGAGGACATAATTGTGAATGAAGACATTGATTTTAGCTAATACATTACTTAAAATGCTACAGTGTAATACATTACTTAAAATGCTAAAGCAATTTATCGTGATTAATCACAGCAAATTGTGCGATCAATTGACAGCACTAATATATACGTGTGTGTGTGTGTGTGTGTGTGTGTGTGTCTGTACACACCTACCAGTTCTCTGGTCCATCAGTTCAGGGCTGATTATGGTTCCACTTTCACGCAACGCAACGACCACGCAGACGCTTCGACGCAGTCGTGAACCTTTATGGTTCTGCGTCGGGTTTTAGTGAGCGGACCAATCACAGCCCTTGCTGCTGCGTCGCCTCGACGGAAGGTGACATTTTTTGGGAGGCGCACGTCAGGCCCTTGTGGTGGACGCAAGGAGGGTCCGCAATGACGTAACTGTGTGTTCACACCAAACGCAACTGCGCGACACGATTCCATACAAAGTCAACGTAGAGACGCGAATCGGGCTAAATTTGTCACGGCAAAAACCTGCGGCAAGATTTGATTGACGGCGCGACATTTTGCCCTGTCACGGGCGAGCGCATTCACGAGGATTTGGAGCGCGAATATTTTTGCTGAAGTTGAAATATTTCAACTTTGCCGCGGCATTCGCGTTGAGACAGCCAATCAGCGTTCACTCCCTGGGTGAAGTAACGTGGGTGAAGTAACGTAAAACAGCCAATCAGCGTTCAACCAGCCGGGCCAACCGTTCCCTGCACTCGGCAGTGAACCGCAGCTTGGATGAGAAAGTAACCCATAAACGACGGGCATTCCGACGTCTCTCCCTCTTCCACAACAGGTAAAGACATGCAATGGTGGTTATCTTGCCCATGGTTGATGAGAATTAATTGGCATAAAGCACCGTTGGCGGGCAAAAGATGTGCAACAAAATTCGCCTGACATAATGGCACAGCGACAGATTATGATTTGTCACGCGACAAAACTTTGGCGACAGTGCGACCAGGCGAAAAATGTATCTTTTGGTGTGAACACACAGTAAGGGGTCCGTATGGGGTCAGAACAGTCTCATTAATAATGAATGCACAGAGAAGGATTCACAAATGTATTTTGTGATTTATATATAAATTACTCTCTTCTCACAAATACATTTCAATGCACACACAAATGGATATCGGCATGTATAAATGTAAAATAACAAAAAATAAGTTTCCCAAACACATTTCTGATCCACACACAAATGTGTCTTGTTTTAAATAAATGTAATATAAATCCATAAATATATGAATTAAAAAAATATTTGCAATTTTCATCAAAAATGTATTTGAATGTTGTTACATTTATATACAAATATAAATTTATATACAAACTGTTAAACTTGAATTTACAAGACGCTTTTCATTTGTGAACTTGTTTGCATTTGTGTGTGAACTGGTCTGTATTTATATGTGGATTTTTGAGACTCCCCTGACACGGCTGGATTCACAAATGCATTTTTTTCACCAAGGAACTCTCTGTAGCCAATCAGATGCCTCCTTCGTTTTCAGCCAATCACATGACTGCAATCCCACGAGGGGTACCTCGTAACGCGTAATCGGTTACGCGTAGCCTACCTCGGTAATGGTAGAATTAAAACGCTACAATACATTCATGATGCGTTATTCATGCATGCCTAGACATTTTTCACTTACACTTGAATCGGGATTGCCATTACCAGACGCCATGTTGAGGCTGAACTCTTACCAGTGAAGTCCGATAACTTTTTTTTATTTTACCGAAAAGCAACGCAAAATGCGCGGAGAAAATGCTGTGCTCTGGCCATGGTGAGGTACCCTTCGTTGGACTGCAGTCATGCAATTGGCTGAAAATGAGGGAGGCATCTGATTGGCTACAGAAAGTTCCTTGTTGAAAAAAATGTATTTGTGAATCCAGCTACGACAGGAGAGTCTCAGAAATCCACATATAAATACAGACCAGTTCACACACAAATGCAAACAAGTTCACAAATGTGTCTTGTAAATTCAAGTTTAACAGTTTGTATATAAATGTAACAACATTCAAATACATTTTTGATGAAAATATTTTTGAAAATATTTTTTTAATTCATATATTTATGGATTTATATTGCATTTGTTTAAAACAAGACACATTTGTGTGTGGATCAGAAGTGTGTTTGTGAAACTTATTTTTATGGATTTATTTTACATTTATACATGCCGATATAAGAGAGTAATTTATGTATAAATCACAAAATACATTTGTGAATCCTTCTCTGTGCATTCATTATTAATGAGACTGTTCTGACCCCATAGGTCCGTAAGGTCCGTAAAATGTTTTTGTAGTGTAATTATTGAGGGAGTAAACACACTTTATACATTTGTCCTTGTTTCAATGTTTTGATTGGGACAGCCACTCACGCACACATGGAATTTATAATTAACTTTTACTTTAAAGACCGGGTAAACCAAATTCAGTATTTTTCTTCTTATCATATTAATTAGGCCTTAAATGTGTCCCTCAAAACATGTAAAAAATATTTTTCCCATTCATCATTTCCTTGAGGAGCTAGGCCTCAGAGAATGTTCTGTGTGCAGGTTTAAAATGGGCGGGTCTACATCGATGACCGCGTTACGTAAAGCGGTCATACTCACATAAGCCCGCCCCCTGCTGTCCATTTTCAGCTTTGAGATTGGGAGGGGCTGGACCTCTCCGGTGATGGGCGTGGTTTCCTGGCCTGCAGCGCACACGCCCCCACCGTCCTGAGCCTGGGGTTACTGCTCATTTTTCATCAACTTTGAAGCATAATTTTATATACTTCGCGATTTTTTTAGTCCTTCAAATTTGGCAGGGTGGTTAATAATATATTTTCCTGTGGTATTATAAACTCAAAACCCATAATTATTCTTGGTTTACCCGGTCTTTAATTATCTTAAACACAATGTGTACCATTGATTAGAAAATCTACAGCACATGATTCCACTATAGTACCTATCACATATTTATTTTGCCTTTCTATGTTAATGTTTGAAGAAGACTCAACACTCAACACTAATGTTAATGCTAACATCAGTGCTAATGCTAAAGTCATTGCTAACACTAACTTAAACGCTAATGTCAGTGCTAACGATAACGTCAGCGCTAACGCTAATGTCAGTGCTAACGCTAATGTCAACGCAAACGCTAATGTCAGTGCTAATGCTAACAGTAACGTCAGCGCTAACGCTAATGCTAGTGTCAGCGCTAACGCTAACTTCAACGCTAAAGTCAGTGCTAACGCTAACGTAAGAGCTAACACTAACATCAGCGCTAACGCTAATGTATGTGCTAATGCTAACTTCAACAGTAACGCTTACGTCAATGCAAGCGTCAGCGCTAATGCTAACATCAACGCTAACTGCAGCACTAATGCTAACTTCAATGCTAACTTCAACGTCAACGCTAACTGCAAGCACTAACGTCAATGCAACTTCAGCACTAACGTCAATGCTAACTGCAGCACTAATGCTAACGTCAACGCTAACGCTAACATCAATGCTAACGTCAGCATCACTGTTAACGTCACTGCTAATGTCAGTGCTAACGCCAGCGCTAACGTCCATTATTGTAGTCCACTATTGTAGTCCATTGTTGTAGTCCATGAGGGAGAGAGAGAGACTATAGCCATTTCTCAATACCAAGTACACAGACTACGTACTCGCGGACTTGGAAGTACGTACTTGGCAAGTCTGGACTTTCAAGTACAGACTTCCGAGAACGCGAGTACACACCTGCAATTGGGACAGCAGCAGACTCGATGATGCATCCTGGGATATTTAACAGTCCCAAGTCCACACGAGTCACCCCCGATGCATCCTTGGTAGAACGGCCTCATCGAGAACACTTCCAGGTTTTACGACAGTACTCGCGTACTTGGAATTGGAACAGTGCTTGGGCTACCACTGATGATGTTTACCGAGAACGCAAGTACACGAGTACACACGAGAACGCAAATTGAGAAACGGCTTAACAAAGACCACACTACCCTGCACCACGTGACTTTAACCAGACTCCTCCAGAGTGCTGTGATGTCCACTGATTGCTCAACGAGCAACAGCTGAGTCAGAAGGCTAGCGCGAGACCAACTGAAAACGAATCCGGAATGAAACTAAAACTGTGATTCTGAAAAATGTATAAATTATATCGAAATTCTGTTTCCATATTATTGAAGATACAAATGTGTAGATTTGTTTAATTGTTTGAACGATGGTAAACGGTAATGATGGTCATTTTGACCAAGTTATGACGTCTTAAGTGGTTGAAGAGGATGAAGAATGAATCAGCGTTTTTTTAATCTTCCAATGAGAATGAATGGGGGAATTTTGGGCGAATAACCTGGAATATCTCGGGAATTATGAATAATATCATGTCTTATTCTACTTTGTTTAAGAATGCTTGATTCTGATTGGCTGGGAGGAGGGCATTAACCCGGCAGGTTGCTCGCTGACTGAGCACAGCGTCAGCAAATAGTAGATCAATATGCTGCTTTTATTTTTTTTCTATCACAGAAAAGTCAAACATGAGGTCCATTGTAAAAATAAACCTTGTTTAAAAAAGTTTCTAAAATGTGTCGGAAATCTATCGGAGGGTCAGTCGATACATGTTTCGCAAGCAAGATACAATGTAGCAACTACGTTATTAAACTAGTGATCAGATGCAGCCTTGTGTGGTTGCTATAGAAACTAATAAGCTACAGCTGAGCTAACGGGGAGCGTGTTTTTCGTA
>NW_028179065.1:0-10146 GCF_964030765.1 Micromesistius poutassou | reverse complement strand
ACGAGAACGAGTACGAGAACTACGACGAGCTGGTGGCCAAGTCGCTGCTGAACCTGGGCAAGATCGCCGAGGACGCCGCCTACCGCGCCATGACCGAGTCGGAGATGAACAGCAACTCCTCCAACAGCGCCGAGGAGGAGGACGAGGACGAGGAGGACGAAGAGGAGGAGGAGGAGGAGGAGGAGGAGGACGAGGAGGACGAGGAGGACGAGGAGGACGAAGAGGACGAGGAGGAGGAGGAGGACGAGGAGGAGGACGAGGGAGAGGAGCCGCAGAAGGGCGACCTCAGCCTGGACGTGGACAGCGACGTGGTGCGCGAGACGGTGGACTCGCTGAAGCTGCTGGCGCAGGGCCACGGCGCCATGCTGTCCGACCACCTGGACGGGGGCCAGGACTACGGCGAGGGCTTCGGGGAGAACGGCGAGCTGCGCGGGGAGTACGCCGGGCGGGGAGCGGGAGGCCACAACGGCGGGCAGGCCAAGGCCTCCGCCGGCGGCAACGGCAGGGCGGCGGCGGTGGCGGCGGCGGCGGTGGCGAGGACAGCGACGAGGAGGTGTGCCTCAGCAGCCTGGAGTGCCTGCGGAACCAGTGCTTCGACCTGGCACGGAAGCTCAGCGAGACCAAGAGCGCCGACCGCGTCCCGGGCCACGCCCAGCTGAGCCACTACGCCGGCGGCGGCAGCGGGGCGGTGGCGGCGGTGGCGTCGCCGGCGGCGGCGGTGTCGCCGGTGGCGACGGCCACCACCCGGCCCAGCACCACCCGGGCTACGAGGACTTCCAGCAGAGCCACGAGGAGCGGCGGACGCTGGACAGGAACTACTCGGACATGGTGAACCTGATGAAGCTGGAGGAGCAGCTGAGCCCGCGCTCCAAGGGCTTCGCCAGCTGCGCGCAGGACGAGCGCTACCACGGCAACCACCGGGACTTTGACGAGGACACCACGTCGGTGACGTCGGACCGCTCGGAGGAGGTGTTCGACATGACCAAGGGCAACCTGTCGCTGCTGGAGAAGGCCATCGCCATGGAGTCGGAGCGGGCCAAGGCCATGCGGGACAAGATGTCGGCGGAGGCGGCGCGGCGGGACGGCGTGCGCTACAACCACGAGGAGCACGGCCCGCGGCACGGCTACGGCGTGGAGCGCAAGGCCCGGCTACCGGACGGCATGAAGAAGCCCTTCTACCACAAGGGTGAGTGTGGCGTCTTCGTCTCCATGACGACGCCGGCTTTCCACCCCCCCACCCCCCACCCCCCCGAGCTTATTACGATCGTGTCCGGATCGATTTGGTTGATATTAAATTGTATTACGGTGGGGGGGGGGGGGGGAGAGGGGGGAAAGGGGGGGGGGGGGGGGGAGGGAGGGCGGCTCACACAGGTAGAAAAAAAAGTCTGATATTTACTGTATTTTGAAAAAAATGTAATTTTCTCTCCTCTTTGGCTCAGTATCTCGGTTTCCTGAGAGGAGACGGTGCACGTGAACGTTCTGGAAACCCCACTATAACCCCGGGACAAGCTTTTTTAGCCAATTTGGAAATGCACATCTTGGTAGCAGCGGGAGAGGCAGCATCAGCTTATGTTGTTAAAATAGGCCAGCATGGAAACATCACAGGGTAGGCTTGTCAGGCATAAGTAATGGCAATCTGCACGGCCTGTTAGGACCGCAAATCTCATCCCTATGATGCAGCTCGGGGTGAAGCTGCCTATTTTTAAACCAGGAAAAAAAAAAAGCACTCTGGAAAAATAGCTACGGGAAAAAAGAAAAAAAAAAAAAAGGTCTGTCTGGCTGCCTGTCGGAATGGAACCATTCTGTGCAAGAAAACAGGGAAGCCTTTTCAGATATGCTCATTATTGTCTACGCGCCTCCTCCTTGTGGCTAATGATACCTCCCTCCCAAACAAGCGCTCCATGTGCTGTACACAGCATCCCCGTGTAAACACGCTCCACAAAGGACAGTCGCTTTTTTTTTTTTTTTTTTGTTGCTCGGGCCGGTTCCCCGGGAGTGGGTACAGTACAGCTCCCGGTGTCCCGCACGCCCGCTTCCTGCCCCCTTGCTCCTCACAGCGGCGGCGGCGCGCCCCGGCCACAGAGGTACGGCTCGGAATCCACTGACTTGGCATTTTAACAGCCGATCTGTTTATAGCCGCCCTTGCTAAACACCTGGGTGATTATCCCCCCTCTTTCCTCCCGGCGTGTCACAACCGCGAGGAACGCCTCGGCTGCCCCCGAGACAGAGATCAGATAGGGAGCGGCGAATATGCTCCGCGCTCACCCAGCGCTGCGTCACACCGCGCCCTTAAATGCCAGCCGACTCTCACGGGCAGGTAGACATATTGCAACCTAAATGCCACCCCACTCCAACGCTCCCCCCCCCACCCCCCCCCACCCCCCTCCCCGTCCGGCTAATGTTAGAATAATGAGTGGACGGCCAGCCGCCGCGTCACAGATAACATCTGTCCTCGGGACGCGACGGTGGCAGACTCCTTTTGACCGGGGATCCTGTGTGTGATTTATGGCCGGGTGTGCGGGCTTACCGGTCGCGGGGCTCAATGAGGAGGACCGCAATGGGCAGGGCGGGGGGGGGGGGGGCAGGGGGGGGGGACATTGAACAGTATTAGAATGACCGATAACAAACGGCAGACCCACTGACTGCACATTAATTATCCAGAGATGGTATGTTAATGGAGGCGGGGGGGAGGGGGGGAGGGGGGGGGGTAGTTGCTATGCAAAGCGCGATCCGTCCGCCCCAGCCGCGATCGATATCCTCTGCTTTCTAGTGTGCGCGCCGTCCACGTGGGGGTTAGGCTGCGGGGGTTGAGGCAATCCGTGGGTGCAGCCAAAATGTGTGTGTGTGCGTTCATACACACACACACACACACACAGACACACACACACACACACACCCCCCGGTTCAGGCTCTGGCGGTGACACATCGCGGCACGCGGCACGCAAAATACCCGACATCCAACGACACCCGGCCGCTGCAGGGTGTTTGTTTTTACACGCGCCCCCTGTTCCGTTACTAAGCTACTTTTCATTCCAACTTAACCGCGCGTCGGTTAGCGTCGGTTCGCCAGACAAAGGAGGCAGACATGACTCGGCCGTACTGCACCGGCCCATGGAGCCCAGCATGACATAGACAGATGAAAGCCACGGAGGATAATGAGGTGCTAGGTTTTTTTTTTTTTTTTTCTCTTTCCCCCCGCGCGACTTTTCCCTGATGGATGATGTTCTAATGCTCCAGACATCGGATTTTACAGGGTGACGCACATGTAGATGTGAGCGTAGGTGTGCTCCCAGACATCTCTCATCGTTGACCTTGCCTCAACCCTCTCACCCTCCCTCCCTTCCCTTCCCCGCCTCCCTCCCTTCCCTTCCCCGCCTCCCTCCCTTCCCTCGCCGACTCCCCTCCCTCCCGCCCTCCCTTCCCTCGCTGACTCCCCTCCCTCCCCTCCCTTCCCTCGCCGACTCCCTCCCTCCCTCCCTTCCCTCTCTCCCTCCCGGTGTGAGATCGTCCTCCCTTGCCCTGTGCTCATCTTCCTCCTGGGGTCCTGGGCTGATTTGTTGTGCGGTGTGTGTGTGTGTGTGTGTGTGTGTGTGTGTGTGTGTGTGTGTGTGTGTGTGTGTGTGTGTGTGTGTCTGTGTGTGTGGAGGAGCAGCCTTAAGAGCTCGTGGTGGAGGTGGTAGGTTACAGGAGCCTGTAAAACTTTAATTAGTGGTCTGTCTTTCTTTAGGGCCTGGCTTTAAAAGATGAAAAGAAAATAGTCCTGGATCCTTGGCGTCATGTTCTGGTAGAGAGTCGAGGTCACGCACGAAAGAGCTCAAACTGGTACCATTAGATTCATAGCCTACATGCAGGTGTTATGGTAGTATAGTGGGTACTGGGCTGCTACATTCACTTGTATTCTTGTTGCAATTTTGGTGTAGAAAATGACAAAACCAGGCATTAACTTTTAATTATACAGTCTATGATTAGCATAAGAAAAAATGCTTGACCTTGATACCCAGACAAAGGTAATTTGAGGGCTAATGGTTTCAATGGAAAACCAATGCCAGTTGGCACTGGTTGGGCATCACTGCTTTCAGTGGTAACCCTATCTGAGCAGGGTTTTCGAGAGAACCAAAATGAGTTTTGGGAAGGGGAAGGCAATCTTATCCGGTGTGTGTGTGTGTGTGTGTGTGTGTGTGTGTGTGTGTGTGTGAGCATATGTGTGTGTGTGTGTGTGTGTGTGTGTGTGTGTGTGTGTGTGTGTGTGTGCATGTTTGTGTGTGGCCAAGTGGCATATGACAAACAGGGCAGAAAATATTCTGTAGTGTCATCCGGGGTTACTTTTAAGAGCTTATAATCATACCGAAAGATTTTCTGTGAAAAACAACAAATTTCCGCATTAATAATGCAGAACTGTATTAATAATGCAGTTGTTGATGAATTATATTGGCCTATTAGTGAGTACTTTCTTGCACTGACCTAAAAGATGACCCTCACATGAAACAAGGCTAAGCTTCCCGACAAATCGTTCTCCCGACGAAACAACATTGTTTGCTTATTATGCTAGGCTAACAGCCCAATCTGTTGCTAAAGTTACTCCTGCCATATTCCACTGTAAAACTTTAAAGCCGTTTCCATGGCATGTTTTTGACCGCTGGTTAGCGTGGTGTGTCTGACGTCCCGCCCCCCCCTCCCCCCTCTCCCACGCGCACACCCAACACAGATTCATCCCGAGCAGACAAGAAGGAGAGTCGATGCCCGACGCCGGGCTGCGACGGCACGGGTCACGTGACCGGCCTGTACCCCCACCACCGGAGTCTGTCCGGGTGCCCCCACAAAGACAGGGTCCCGCCAGAAAGTAAGGCTCTCGCAGTGTTTTATTTTTTGACAATTTCCTGATTAGCCTAACTTGTGTGTGTGTGTGTGTGTGTGTGTGTGTGTGTGTGTGTGTGTGTGTGTGTGTGTGTGTGTGTGTGTGTGTGTGTGTGTGTGTGTGTTTGTGTGTGACATGTTGTGGATAACCTTTGCATGGGGTGGGGGGGGTTGATGAGCATGTTTTTAAAGTTTTGTTGTTTAAATAACTAGGGCTTGTACATGGCGACGCTACATCTCAATGAATCACCTCCATTTTGGAAGCATAAGTGCAATGAGCATTATTGGTCATGTTATGTTTGGTTGGTCATTTTTTTGTAAATAATTATGAAATTATTGGTCATTATGGGGAGACATTGTTTTGTTTGAAACTGCCACAACTTGGCAAAACAATGTTTTTCATTAGCCAAGGTTTCGGGATATTTACATGGATTTACGATTTTAGTGGAATACAATTCTCTTGAGTCATCTCAATATGGTGGACGGCAAAAACTCCCATGATGCATTCTGTGTACAAGCCCTATCTTCCCCTAGAGATAGAAAGTACCCACATAGTGTGATCTAAATTGAGGCTGTTATGTCCAATATGGGGTGTCATCGAGGTGTGGGATTGTCAAGCGCCCTAAATCAATGATTTCTCAAATGCACACACACCCCTCAGTCTCTCATCCGATTGACTGACAGTGATTGAAAGCCCCTGATGATCCCACCCACTGCTGTTGCTTTTGATTGTGGTGGTGGTGGTGGTGGATGTTTTGGTTGCATGCTTTCCTAAGGTCCCTATGTTCAAAGCAGAATATCTTTGCCGATGGGAGCCAAGGTTTTTTTTTGTTTTGCAAATTTGTTTTCCAATTGCTCATAGCGTTTTGAACATTAGGTCTGCACAAGTCAAACATGCAAATGATGATACATTTTATGCTTAACATTTTTTTTCAGAATTATGTTTTTCTGAATAAGTTGGCATGGGGTCATTTATTATCTCGGGGCCATGGATTAACTGAGTTGGAAGCTAAAAGTTGCCTTGGATCAAAATCTGTGTTGCTACGAGCTGCAAAACAAAGGGGATCGTACAAATACCTTTTTAAACCCTACTGCCTCGCAGCTGTTTGAACATTGGTATTCCTCCAGAAATATGCATGGAGATCCATACACGGAATGTATTCTTCTAAAAATCATTATTCTATAATCTGTGATTAGCACACTGTTTGTTAACAAACTTTACTTGACAAAATGGTGGCCGAGCGTTGCGGCTGCCATTATTGTTCAGGTCGTTAGACCGCGATGTGAAAACGTCAGCGAGCAGCCGTATGGCACACATAGCCGGCTCCACCGACGATTTGGAGATTCGATTCGGATGACACCTATTTAAATTCCACTTCACGTCCACCGCAGTAAATAATTTAACTTTAATGCACAAAGCAATGATGGGGGCGTCCTAGACGCGAGTGTTTCTAGTGTAAATTCATCAGGTTTCCCTAAGCTTTAACCTTGAGCGAGGGCGAGCCCCCAAGAGTATTTTTGGGGCAGGATTAAATGAACTGTCACTGGAGATCCAGGGATGTGCTGTCCGTGATCCTCCTACCCTTCTTTGTCTTCTGGCCATGGAGACACATTTTGGGAAAGTGACACCATCCTCCCAGTGTACCGTACATTTTGCACCACACACACAAAAAAAAAAAAGTTACATTCTCTCTCTCTTTTGTGGTCCGGCCCATGTGAACTTTAAAATTACTTTAGGACAGGAGGATGGCGAAACTGATGTTTTGTTTATTTTACCCCGCATTGCAGTTTTATTTTAATCCGGGTGGATGATGCACGCACACACACACACACACACACACACACACACACGCGCGCACACGCGCACACACACACACACGCGTTGACACGCAGGCACGCAGAGCAGACGTGCGTGCAGCTGGAAGGTGACCTGCTTCAGGTGGAGCTCTAGATATCGACAGAGCCCTGCTTAGAAATGCAGTATCAACCCAGTAGCAGACAGCCACCAGATGTGTGCTGTCAATATGTGGTCAATACCGGTGCGCAGACACACTCAACCGCCCTCCTCGCAATGTTATGGTGCGGATGAGGTGGTGCGTGTGTGTGTGTGTGTGTGTGTGTGTGTGTGTATGTCTCACATCCGAGCGCCTGGGGGCAGATTCAGCAGTGGGGTTGAAAAAAAAAAAAAAAAAGACCAAGACGAAGAGAAAAAACCTTGTCCGCCTATTAACACGTTTGCCGAGCTGAGTGGACAATGTATTATTAATGCAACGGCTTCATTTCATTTGGAAAATCACACAGTGCGGCAAGAGCGCTCCGTTCCCTGGGAAATGTGAAGAATGGCGATTAAATTATGTCTCATTAATTCATTAATTCCCTTCTGCGTTTGCTCGCTTCCCCCTCCTCTCCTCGCCTGGAAATCAAATATTGGATCAGGCCTACGCCCGGAGCTTTGTTTCTGCCTCTAAAAGCGGTTTACCTTCCTGCGTGGGGTGGGTGCTGGGTGGGGGTGGTGGGTGGTGGGAGGTGGGTGGGTGTGTGGGGGCGGATGTTATACACTGTCGCACTCCGCAGTCGCCACTTCCTTTCCAGCTGCCGTGCTTTTCGTCTTTCGCTTTATTCTGCTCGTGGGGCCCCGTAGTGCCGTCCAACATGTATAAATATATGTATAGTGTGTGTACTTGGCGGGAAGCGGCTAGGCTCCACCCCTATCGACCCTCCCTCGCCCAATCAGGCGGCTTAGGGGGGGGGGGGGGCGCTCTAGCTGTCGCCGGGGTGGAAGAAAGCGTGTGTTGTGGTGTGTGTGTGTGTGTGTGGAGGTTAAGAAAGAGAAGGGGGAAAAAAACTGGAGGGGGATATACATAATGCAGGGGCTCCCAGCGCATTGGGGGTGACGCGCCTTGTCCAATTACCTGCACCCAACACTAATTAGCATGTCATGAAGGGAGGATGACGAGGAGGGACGGTGGGGGACGGGGGGGGCGGGGGGGGGGGGGGTTAAAGTTTAAGGGGGTGATAATGATGGAGCTGACGGCCAGGGGGCTGTGAACCCCATCGCGCACCGGCGACACCCAGGCGACCCTCTCCCCTCATCTCCGTCCCCCCCTCCCCCCCCCCCCCCCCCCGCAGCCCGCGCCGCTTCGACAGGTCCTCTCGGACGTCCGTAGATCATTAATCTAATTGGCCGGTTGCCGGGGGGGACTGCAGACAGTTATGGACTGTTTTTAATGGTAAATGCTATTGAAGGCTGGGCTTCCCTGGTCCTTACAACGTCCAAATGATAATAGAGCCTTCTCTATCCCGCCACCACCACCACCACCACCACCCCCACCCCACAACACTATTGATTAGCGGGAAAGCTGGGGGTCTGCATGATCGCTTGCCGCTCGCTACTCTGTTCTCTCTCTGCATGTTTGGGAGGGAAAAACGTACAGCATCTTGCCGTCTCTTGCCGGGTTTTGTCCTGTTGGACTTAAATGACTTTCTTTTATTCATGACCGTCCGCGTTACCATGAATACTAATTTGAAAGGGCCGGGGTAAGTGGGAGCAATACGGTGGAGGGGAGACACCACGCTCGCCCTTTCAGACTGGTGTTCATTAAAATGAAGAAAAGGTCATTTGGGTTTGCACTGGCTCATTTCCTAATGATGTTTATAATGCCAAACTGCTTCACATACTAATAGAGCTCACGTGTGGTTGTGGTTGGGGGGGCTTGCTAACCTTCCCTGTCTCTCACTCCCTTGTTTCCCCCCGCCTGCGCCACAAGTTCTGGCTATGTATGAGAATGTGCTAAAGTGTCCCACGCCCGGATGCACGGGACGCGGACATGTCAATAGCAACAGAAACTCCCACCGAAGGTGAGTGGGGGCCCCGCCCCGTCTGGGGAGGAAAACTCTGCCGTCGACCGCAGCGCTTTGATTTATTTTGTCGTCTCTTGCGTTCTTTTTTTTCTTTTTTGTTTGTTGTTTTTTTCGTGGGATTTTTTCTTTTTTGTTTGTTTCTATGGAAGGAACCAACCTGCTTGATTATTATTCCGATTTGTCCAATAAAGTCGCCTGATTTGTGTCTTCATTTGTTTCGTTTGTTGCATGTTTCTCGTGAGTATGTTGTTAATGGTGATTGTCGGTTTGGGTTTGGATTACGATACATGTTTCAACAATCAGAGGTGATTAGCAAGACAAAGCGCACCCGCCGTCGACTTCACTCCACGTGTTCCGCTGCCCCACCGAGGTCCCCGATTAAAACCAACACGCCCCAACGTGCCTCCCCGCCGCCGCCGCAGAACCCTCCATGCATCATAAAAACAACAACCTTTTGCGGTTGGAATAAAGTTGCATGATCTTACATTTCCGGAAGATAGATCTAGAGTTATAATAACATAACTATCGGCTGTGGTATGAAATAGGGGGGGGGGGCGGGGGAAAACCACGGTATCCATCAGGTGTAGTCGGAGGGGGAGGGGGGGGGGGGAGAAGGGGTGAGAGGGGGAGAGGGGGAGAGGGGGGGGGGGGGGGGGAACGTCGGCGGCGACCAAAATAGCAGCGTGGCGCTAGCTGCTAGCTGCTGCTGCCAGCACTGCTGACAGACAGGGGCGAGGTGACTGTGAAGGAGGAGTGTCACCCGCAGCAGATGCTCCGGGAGTCAGGGGCATAGCGGCAGCCATTAGCACCTCTCTGCCACTCCGCCGCGTTGACAGCAGCACGGCGACCTGTGAGGACCGGAATGCCTTCAACGCCGCGTGAGACGCGACGCCGCCGAGCGCGCGCGCGCAGCAGGGCTCGGGGAATAATCATATAGAGGACGCTACTCGGCATGCAAATCCTAGATTATGGCTTTCCGGCCTCAGTCGATTATATAAACTGTCTGAAATACAGACGGGTTTTTGTATATATATATATATATATATATAATGTGTTATTCTTTTGCCCTTACACAGCACATTATGGACATTAAGATATTCCTGGCAGTTATTTAGGAACATGCCGTGCATTGGCTTCGGGCTATTGTCCAGAATGTTTACTGAGACCCAGCACACAAAGTTGGACAGTGCAGGAGACTGTATTTCTGTAGTATCTTTTGACATATTTTTGACATGGAGTTTCCGGAATTCTCGTCAAAAGTCAAAGTCTCATTCTTGCAACGTATGCCTGCGGATTGTATTCGTTGAATTGTATGTGTGTGCATGTATGGGTTAATGTGAAGTAAGAAAGTCATGTAAGTGAATGTTTTACGTTAAAAAGTGTAAATGTGCATGTTTATGATGGTGAAATAGATTTACACGCATCTATTTA
>NW_028179066.1:0-17443 GCF_964030765.1 Micromesistius poutassou | reverse complement strand
TTTTTGTAGGGCAACTAAGCAACAGCCTTTATTGAACGTTTGTATATGGTTGATATTTAATCATTTTGGATTTGAGTTAAATTTCATCTTTGGCGCAGTATTTAATTCGCAACGACCATGGTACAGTCGAACCGTGGTCGCACGCATTTCTTTGGAGTAGGATGTAAATCGGCTTTGGATGGCACTGTGTTAAATCGGCTTTAGATTTGCGTGTGTGTGTGTGTGTGTGTGTGTGTGTGTGTGTGTGTGTGTGTGTGTGTGTGTGTGTGTGTGTGTGTGTGTGTGTGTGTGTGCGTGTGTGTGTGTGTGTGTGTGTGTGTGTGTGTGTGTGTGTGTGTGTGTGTGTGTGTGTGTGTGTGTGTGTGTGTGTGTGTGTGTGTGTGTGTGTGCTTGTGTGTGAGAGCGACAGCGAGCGCTACGCGAGGCTGCGCCCACGGAGCAGAGAGAGAGAGAGAGAGAGAGAGAGAGAGAGAGAGAGAGAGAGAGAGAGAGAGAGAGAGAGAGAGAGACAGACAGACAGACAGACAGACAGACAGAGAGCTATGATTTAAGACCTGCACCCTTCCTGCTGTAGTGTCGGCCTACACAAGTTCAGCATATTTACGTGCGAATCTTGAATTTAAAATACTATGTTGTCTGAACGATGTTATAATTGCAAGTATGGAGCCAACGCCGGATTAGACAGCGACGTCCTGACGACGGGTTATCGCTCTGCGTGTTCACAGCGGACCTTGATTTAATGTCCATACAATTAAGGCACGCGGTGAATGCCAAGAGAGGAATCTACAGCATCTCCATGTAAATATGTCGTATCAGTGTGGACTGTGTGTGTGTGTGTGTGTGTGTGTGTGTGTGTGTGTGTGTGTGTGTGTGTGTGTGTGTGTGTGTGTGTGTGTGTGTGTGTGTGTGTGTGTGTGTTTGTGCACTATGCCAGTTATGTTCAAGGCTACACCTTTATTACAGAGCTACAAAGAAATGCGTATGAGAGCGCAGATACAGTAGAGCTGCAGAGGGCCTGCACGCGTCTTGGACGCTCAACTTCGACCTTCTCCATAAGGTCACTCAGTCTGTTTCAAAATTGTCGGCCAGCGCCTATGCTCGAGTTCAATTATTAGTATAAGAAGAAGGGTTGACATTGAGGGTTGATTTTAAATACTTTTCCGATTTCACAGGATTCATTTCTTTATTTTTGACAGCTGGAAGGCGAACGTTCCATATAATGCAGTGCAGGGCCCTGTTTCGCCCGTATGACGAAATAGGTAGAGATTAAGACAATGCAGCCTCAATGGAGCTACAATTCGTCTATTTTGACGAATTTATTGTAACTATAATTTCAAATTTCCTAAAATGGCCTATTATGTAGGTTATTATATAGGCCAAAACCTAAAATATTAGGCTATATATGTTGGTATCGTAGAAGCCTAGTGGGCCTAAATAGTACACCTATTTTCGAAAAACGAATAGCATAGTAGGGCTATGGTATATAACGAATGGGTCTATAGAATGCAGACAATTGCAGGTCTGGAGGAGGTATTTGCGGTCGTAAACATATAGGCTCGAACACGCGTGCGATCCAGCGCCCCCTATAGGCTTTCCGTGGCATTTTGTTGTAATGCACAATTGAAGCATAACAGGCGGCTGTATTCTAATTCGTTAATTTCATAATTAACTATCGTCTAGTTCTCCCTTCCAGCATAGCTTGCTAAAATATTTATTTCCGCCTATTTTCAAGAGATGTCAAACTGTATTAGCAGTTGCCATGACAGGTCTTGCTTCTGATGTTCGCCTTGCTTCAGAGGTTCGCCTCATGGCGCATAGTGCTGAGAGAATAGTTTTCTAATTACGCCATTGTCTATTTAGCCCATTTGAAACCAACCCTCCTCCTACATATCTTTGAACTGTTTCACACACCCCGTTTTCATATGTTGGCACATTCCCGTAGCAAATGAATACACAATTTCAATGAGTTCAAGCGTAATTCAATTGAGAAAATAATTGTCAATGTGTCTGTTGAATGTAAACCTATGCTGTGTAAGCCTATGTGTGAACAATTAATAAAGAATGCTTTTGTATATTAATCCATTGCTATCTGTTGTGTTTTTCTCATAATTTATTGAGTCTTGATTGCAGATTTGCTTCAGATTGTGTCCACTGTGTGCCATATGCCTACTTTAAACATTTAATTGAAAAGATAATATGCTATGCTAAGATATGTCACATGCCATTTTATAATTGGAATCACACATGAGGGTCAGTCATATATGATGTGACTGATGTCTAATAAATAACAGACTGGAATATCAATGGTGGCCATATACTCATACTAACCAGCATATATAAACACAAATGTAGTCTCTACATTTTCACTAGCCTGCACTAGTCGAATTCTAGGGATCAGCACCATGGAGAGTTCCCTTCCCATCAGGTTAAAGTGTGTGTGTGTGTGTGTGTGTAATGGCACGGACTGGGAACCAGAAACAAGTGGATATGACCTTACATGGCAACTCCATTTGCAGAACTGTGTGTGTGTGTCTATATTATCCTGCAATGGACAAGAGATTAGACAGGCAGAATACGGTCCACCTTGGACGACATTCATGCAGACAGGCCGATCTTCATGGACTGCTTAAGGTCACCGTGGCATTTCCACAAGCTAATAGGCTGACAATGTAAGACATGAAGGAGAGCCAGTTTGCTGAATGGACAGTTTATTAAGGCTTGATTTCTTCTACAAAGATAAACCAAGATACATCTTTACAACCATTACAGGTTATTATGCCCACTACAACTGTGGTTTATAGGATAATCAATATTCATCTTCTATATTTTATGTAATTATTCTTAGTGTGACGGTACATATACTTTCTTGGCCAACCTGCCAGGATCTCACTCGGTTTTCCTCACGCACGCACGCACTCAGACCTTGAGAGAAGTTGTCCATTCATGTGCACATAAGCCGCCCTGTAGTGTTTTCATGACCAGTTCAGGCCTCCTGAGGCAACGACCGCTGTGGCTGTGACCCAGTGAATCATGGGAATATTGTAGATTTTTGACGGCGCCAACGTCGTCTTTAGGGGTTTACCAGCAGTGGGGTGGGGGGTGAGAGCCAAAATAAAAACACTCAAAATGAGTTCACCACATTGGCCCGAGTGATCTCCCATCTAGTTTGCGTAAAGAGCGACCGTAAATCATAATCCTATTGGGAGTATGGGCAGTTGTCAAATTACACTGGCTTCGCTGGCCGGGAAACACACATGGCTGTTGAAAGTAATTGTTGGGAAGAAGGAAAAAAAATAAAATAAAAGATTTGATTCCCGCTCTCATACATACACACAAAAGGGACTGACCTCAGAATTTCTACAATTTCTGGGGCATGTTATAGGGGGCATATACACCCTATAATATACTATTATAGGGGGCATACAAGTCCTAACTGACAAGAGTGAGCGATGTGAACCAAGGTTTGCTATGCAGGTGTGTTCCTTAGATGTGAATGGAGAAACGTGAAGGTTGGACGTTAAATTAAGCATATGGTACTACATGTCTCATACAGACAAAAAGGAAGAGAAAACAACTGACACAATTATGCCTGTTTGCAGCGTTACTGTCTGCCTTCCATTCCCCGACTACCAATATGGCAGTTTCAGTTTCAGTGAGTCCAGCAGTTCTTACACGGGCTACACAGAGTACGGATTTGGGATTCCAGAAAAAGGCGACGTTTGAACAGGGGAAAAAGGGTACTGGAACCTGCAACGAAAACATTAGTCATTGGTCAAATCTCACGACAATCCAGGGGCTTGAAGGATGCATAATACTTTCAATACGTCATTTCAGCTCGCCATGCGTCGATGTACAATTTGTTAAATTACTCACGATTACATTGTTTTGATTGAATCCCTGATCTTTCTTTACCATAACAGAAAACAAAAAAAATGACTTGTGTTCGTTCCTATTCAAGGGGATCTGAACCAAGACGAAAACCAACAGCCAAAGAACACACAGAAACCACATTTCATTCTTGTTTTTTCTTTTCTTCCTCTTAGACTTGATAGTAAATCAGTTACATATTTTTTTCGGTTATACATTTTTAGGCTTTTCCTGTGACTATAGGCTCCTACGTTAAAGCTTAGCATTACGAACGACATAACTGACTAAGCAAAACCCAATTCAAGAGGAAAGGAACATAATAAAATCATCAGAATGATGATGATTGGACAAAATACCCCCCCCGCCCCTTGTATGGATCAAACGCTGAACTCAATTCAAACGTAGCAGGGTCGTTATTACAAACGTGTGCTCATAAAAACAATTTTAAAATGGTGGATGTGACAATTCTCTCAGACTGGATTGTGTGGACCAAACATGATCCCCTTACAGGGTTACATACAAATGACCATGACATTAAAAAAAAAATAATGACGGGTCAATAGTACAATTGTTTGATTTTCAGTTATGAGAGTGCTCCGGTCGTGGAGGACATGTTGGTTCTTTTCGTTCCCAGAGACCTTGCAACTCCTCCGTTTGAAAGGACTCGAGTTCCGTGTGACATCACACTATCCCTGATTTCTCCAGCGCTGTCACTGTTACAGAGCGGTTCTTCTGACAAGTCAATTAAAAGTCCAACACAACAAAATTAAGGCTCCAGAAGAAAAAACGGGTTTCTGAAAAGAAAATTGTCAGTAGTAAGCCAAAAAATAGAGATTTTGTTGATCTGAATGAAAAATAGATAAACCACTGAAGTTTTACTATAGCAGTTCCGCAGACCGACATTGTATCTGGAATCCTCCAACTTTGTTGGCACAGTTAAACCTTTGAAACATGGCAATGTCGCCCCCCAATGGACAAATAGGGGCAGGACGCATCAGTTCCTGATTGTACTGACGTATAAAGTGGCAGATTTGTTATTCCGTGGTGCAGTCAAACCCTGATTCAATTCGAAAAGGGATGGGGGAAGAAGAGGGGCGTGGGCTGGAGACAAACCCAGTCTGATGAGAGAAAAATGGTAGAAATTTAACAAAAAAAAGTCTGAACAGTGTGGTGGGGGTGAGGTTACACAGAAATCAGCTTAATATCCCTGCTCAAGAAGTGGGAGGAACATGGGCCATGAAAAGCACGTCTTGACGATGGCAAAGATTCACAAGGATTAAATAGAAAAAAAAATGATGGGCTTGGTTTAATGTTCATATTCTTCTGTCTCTTAAATCAAATGTTCTAGTGTAACTGTTGATCAAGCAAAAGGATAAATATCTTCTATTGTTTATTCCGGTTTTGGCGCTCCTGTTGAAAGAGTGAAGGACAACGTTAGTAATGATACGACGGTTGTGATTGTTCTGTGTACGGATATTAATATGTGTTCATCAACAGCTTGTGTAATGTTGTAAACACCAACAATAAAACATGTTTTAAATGGAGATTTAAAAGAGTATATAGCGTTTACCTGATCAAGCCGAGAGCGGCTGGGGATCGGTGCAGGCTCAAAGGTCTGTCGTGAGGAGGAGACGGGGAGAGAGAGAGAGACAACAGAGTCAGGAGGTTCACAGCTACAAAAAGGCTTAGCTGCAATGTGTGAATCAGCTGGACTCGTGTTGTTCTAATCCAAACACCACAACGCCTACATTTACATTTTGGTCAATTGGCAAGGCAAAGCCTTTTTATTTATCCAGCACCCTTCCTTCAACCACAAGGCCATTCACACTGCTTTACAAAGGAAGAAACTCATATCTAAACAACATTAAAAGGACAACTACTAATAGACAAAAGACTGAAAGAAAAAAAAGCTGGTATTTCCAAGAATGGGCATGCAGTCAACGCATTTCAGTACTGAGCATCGAGAGAGCAAAGGGTTCCACCAACCTTGCGCACCTCTTCCTCCTCCTCCTGTCTCTTCTCGTAGTGGGAGAAGTCATCGAAGATGGAGGTGGTGTGTTTGTAGGTGGCCATGATCTTCAGCACCTGCTTGGCCTTCTCCAGGGGCACCTCCTGGGTGTCCCGCGAGTTGGTCACCGGCTTGTTGTCGTTGTTCTCCAGGCGGATGTGGCGCAGCTGGCTGTTGGGCACGTCCTTCACGAACAGCCAGTCCACGTCGAACTTGCCCTTCCACTTGTCCTGTGCCCACACGCCGGCGCTGGTGCCGTAGTCCACGGGCGAGCGCATCTCCGCCACGCCGCAGAAGTGCCCGCTGCCGTTGACGCTGAACAGCAGGTAGACGGGGCCCTTGGCGTTCAGGTTGCGGAAAGCCCCGTCCAGGCGCTTGTTGCCGTGCTCCGTGCTGCACCAGATGGAGTACTTGATGGAGCGGTGGATGTCGTCCTCGGAGTAGCTCTTGATGATGAACACGCGGCCGTTCTTCAGGTTCCACTCAAACTCCCGGGGGTTGTAGCTGTGGGCCGCGCACAGCTTCTCCAGCACCGGGTGGTTCTCCGCGCCCGGGCCCATGCCACCGGCGGAGGCGGGCGGGCCGCCGTTGCCGACGCCGACCATGCCCGCCACGCCGCAGCCCTCGTAGCCCGGCCCGTTGGGCCCGTAGCCCAGGTTGCGGTTGCGGGGGGCGACCCAGCGGGCCTGGGGGGGCGGGGGTTGGTTGTGGTTCTGGTAGGGCTGCGGGGGAGGCTGATGGTGGTGGTGGTGGTGGTGCTGTGGCTGTAAGGCCATGGGCTGCATGGGAGGCTGCACCATCGATTGGGGTGGAGGGGGCTGCATAGGTGCTTGCTGAAGGGGGGGCTGGGGGCCCATGCCGTGGGGGTGTCCTAGAGGGGGCTGCTGCTGATGCTGCTGCTGCTGCTGATGCTGCTGCATGGGGCCTGGGGCCACTTTAGACACCGGCCCCTTGTCCCACGTGCCAATGTTCATGTTGTGTTTGATGGGCGGAGGCAGAGCGCCGCCTGGGGGCACCATGCCCGGCTTCAGCTTGAGCTTCAACTGCTGGGGCTTCGCAGGCTTGCTTGCAATGGCAGCCCAGGATGTGGGTTTCGGGGGGGGCATCCCTATAGGCATGGCACCGTTGCCCGTGGGCCCCAGTGCAGGTCCACCGATCACAGAGCCGACGGCTTTGACTCCGGACCCCTGGCCGGTCATGTCCCCGCCTATCTTCAGGCCCACCATGCCCTGGTCCAGGCTGTTCATACCGGGGGCCTTGTTGAGGGTGTCGCTGTGGAAGCCTGTCTGGCCATCAGGCACCAGGGTGCCACCCAGGGAGCTGGGGGGATAGTTGTAGCTCCCCCCGTAGGCAGAGCTCTGGGTCTGCTGGCCCTGGGTGCCACTCGTGCCCCAGGCAGAAAAGGCTGGATTCTCTGGGAAAAAGTTAAACCTGTGCGGGTAGATGCTGCTGCCCAGCCCCCCCGGCTGGCCAAAGACAGTGTCCGGCATGTAATGATGGTCTCCATTGCTCAAGGGTCCGTAGGAAGTGAGGTAAGGGATGGGGGGGTCTCCGCCGGTGGACCAAGGGGCCTCGCTGAGTGGGTAAGGGAATCCAATGGAGGGGGCGTAGTAGCTGGACAGGTAGGGGTCCGTCATCGACTGGTAGCTGTTGTTCTGGAACGCAAAGGAGACTGAACATGTTACAAATATCACCACGTTTCATTTTTTTTAAAGCCATACTTAAGATGGGCTGAGATTGATACAGTCTCTAATTCTCTAACTCTAATTACATCAATAGTTACATTAAGCTCGGACTGATCACTTAGTAATTAGCAGACCATTAAACAACAATGGGATACCAAATATTACCTGAGTGGATTGACCAGTGAGGTAAGGCTCAAAGTCATTGTCATGGACATTTTCCTTCTGATGCAGTGAACCATTTTGCACTAGAACAAAAATAGATTAAAACAATAGTTATGCAGCGTCAACAACTATGGGACATTTAATGCTTGTGCCTTAAACACAGACACAATTTCTTTGGACTTTTGGAACACAATTAATGAATGGAAGAATGCTACACTGACTTCTGGAACACGATGAATGAGTGAGTGCTGTTATCTAATCTATCTATCTACACTGTCGGCCTGCTGCCAGACAGACAGAACTGACAGAAAAGTGGATTCAACACATATCACCAGTCCTGAGAGTGGTATTAAACAAATAGTTAAAATGTCATAAGAATGTCACTCAACAGACACAAGTACTATGACTTATGCCAAACTGTAATTGAAATAGGATTACAGTGAAACAACTAAATGAAAACAGTTGTCATAATCAAGTTATTCAGCGCCACAGTGGTAAAAGAATAAAGACACAATGTAATCAACACAACACTTAGTGGAGTAAGTGAGATCATGAGGGAATAAAAAAGGTGTTTGTGATAAGCAACTCACTTTTAGATGCTTGTCCCTTTGATCTCTGCATCATCGCCGGGTTTTACGAGGGGGGAAAGGAAAAAGATAATGTTAACATTTTCAGTGAATGTACAAATCAGCATGGTTTTATAACATATTAGTGATTGACAGCTTTGTTGCACACACACACACACACACACACACACACACACACACACACACACGTAGATAGCATGCTCAACTGACATCTGTCAAATACTCTCCAACTTTATATAAACAAATACTGATCGCCAAACGGAGAACAGCTCTGACAAGTGCAGTTAAACGTGAATCATTAACTTTCTTTGTTATTTCTCCAGCTACCAGCCTTGGCCTCAGTGCCTATGGACTTCAAGTGAACGACTACACTTAATCGTTCTCCATCAAACGTGGTCTTACAGTCTTACTGAATGCACCCATACATGGATAGACATTATACCTAACACATCTCCCAATCCACCTCAACCCTTTAATGGACCGCAGCTAGCTCTGGCTATATACATGTACCGGTCAGTGTCGATGGCTAGCTAACATCCACTACAAATAGCCATAGCCCGATACATAGTTAGCAGAGCAGCTAGCAGGCGAGCTCACTCATTCTTCCTACCTGAGGGTCAATGCTTGTAGCAGACATAACGCATTAAACAAGTCCCTGGATTCTCACAGAGCCTTAGCTTGTGAATATTTTTCAACCGATGTTTTGTGAAACAAGTTCCCTGCTTAGTTTCAGCTTATGTGGTTGGTTATGCCGTGTATCTTGTGGCTAAATGCTAGCTTGCAGCTAGCTCAGCTGTGTGCTCTCCGCTGCACGGATCTCAACTTCCACACTTCAACTATGTAGCCCCCGAAAGCTGTGTCCGAAATCAACCAAATCCTGATACAGTTTGAATAGAAGCGTTAAATGTCGGCTGGTTTGACCTTAATTACAGTGTTATTTCTGTCTTGGTTCGATCTTTAGATTGTCTTAATACTTCCAGACAGATCCCTCCTCAGTTGAGAGAAGCCCAGTGCATTACTTCCCCAATGGCTGGCTGCTCCATCCGGGCTCCGAGCTCCTGCTTGACGTGTTGTTGTGTCACCGCCAGGGGGCGGTGCACCGAATAGAGCCTATAATAAATAGTAATGTAGCATATACCGGACACTTCAGTCAAACTGAAGGTGTTCGGTGTAACATATAATTAGAAGCAGATCGATCTACGAGTCCCAGGCCTACACCGGCGCTAACAGGGGGCGGGGGGGGGGGGGGATATTGACCCGTGTGTGTTTTCTGAGTTTGTGTTTCTTGTTCCTATAGTGTAATAATAATACTAGTGTATTTTCCCCCAGTGTAGCCTACGCAATTAACCCTCCATTATCCTGAAACGCATGATCATCAAATCTGGCATCGAGTTGTAATTACTGCCGCCTGCCACCAGACGTCCTCAGTAAACGTCTCAATGCAAATAACTATCCATCAATAATCCTAATTATTGGGTCTTGTAGTAGAGTAGTCCTACATGCATCCGGTTTATTATACTGTCAATAAAATGATAAACAATACACAGAACAGTCACCGTAGGCAAATTAATAACATTGAGGTAGGCCTACACATTATTATAATGTGATGTGCAGGCCCTGATAAGTGGAATTGGAATTTAAATGTAAGCCTACACTGATTATTAACCTATTCCTACTTCCTCTGGTAGGCCTACATGTGTGTTTATTTCAAACGGGACAGAAACGCTAGGCGTAGGCTGCCATCCATTCAAGGAACTACAAGCTTGCAGTGTATAGGCCTGGTGGGTCTTTGGCGAGTGTTCTGGAAGCTATCAAACCGTAGAGCTGCTCATGTTTTCCTGCTGGCGCGCTGCTCTGGCCTCCAGTGCGCACTCCACTATGGAACGCAAAAGTACCGCCTGGCACGGAACGAGAATCGGAAGGAAAAAACACATGCGAGAGAATGACCCATGACAGGAGCGCGATGTTCCGTAATCTGGAGAAGCGACGAATGCGTCGTGAAGGAGAAAGGCTTCGAACTTTTCTGAACTGGCCCGCCGACGCACCGGTCACCTCTGGGGACCTGGCCAAAGCGGGGTTCTTCTACCTGGGTTCCGGAGATAAGGTTCAATGTTATTGTTGTGGCGGGATTCTGAGGTACTGGGTTCACGGAGACACCCCTTCAGTCGACCACAAAAGGTATTTTCCAACTTGTGGTTTTATGTTGGGTGGAGACGTGGGGAATATTCCGCTGGTGGTCGCCCCTGGGTCCTCGGACTCCGTGGACGGTCAACTGGTGAGCCAGCTGCAGAGGATGACTGTGGACGACCAGGCAGCGGCTGGACATGCGGTTTACCCCGAGATGGAGGCAGAGGACGCCCGGCTTACAACCTTCCACAATTGGCCCCCCGGGGCCTCAGTCCAGCCAGATGTACTCTCCAGGGCAGGGTTTTTCTACACAGGTGAGCTGTTGCCAAATAAGGCTGCTTTGTTTTCAATAACATTGGGAATTAATTCGACCTCCGACTTTGAATAGCAAAAGCCATACTAGACCTACAATGGTTATTCATTTATACATAGCCTATAATATACCGTCTTATATATATTTATATATAAAAAAGAATAGCTAACAAACATGCCCATATTCAAAACAGAGGGCTAGAGAGCCCTCATTGTGAGAGAGTTCATAGGACAATTGAACTGCTGATCCATTGGGTTGTAGAAACCCCTCGACAGCGCCAGGCTTGCACAGGTCTAAAGGAGAAGGTGCTCACAAACCTCCTATACAATATCAATTACATTTTACAACCGCAACCTCAACACCAAAACAGTAAACAGAGACACAGGGAGCATCAGAAACGTTGGTGTGAATCTCGTCGTCCACAGGGTTTTGTTTAGTTTTGTGTGTTTGTGTAGGGGGGGGGGGGGGGGTGGGACTTTAATGAAAAATGTAAAGTTCCCCCAATTCAAACTGTTATGATAGCAGTGTTTCCTTTCAGGGCACGGCGACAATGTTAAATGTTTCTTCTGCGACGGCGGTCTCAGGAACTGGGAGCCCGGGGACGACCCCTGGCAGGAACATGCTAAGTGGTTCCCAAGGTAACAACAATCCTCACATCGGCTTGTATCATCCCACAGACCCAAAGTTCCTTTTTTTCAGTCATCAAGCATGATGTTGTTGATATAACTGGCTTACTACTACTTCATGACACAGGTAGCATTTATGCAAAGTGACAGTGTCACTAAATACAGGTAGGGGGGCTCAAATCTACAGATGGTCGCGGACAATAAAGATGGAATCCATAACCTTATGAAAAAGGACAATTTGGATTGAAGTTGATCACCATAGCCGCCGCACTATCCTGCCTACTTTATTGTTGTTGTTGTTGTTGCTGTATGAGCTACACAGTTCAGTATTGAAAGTCCAATTTAACGTGAGTTGTGTGTCTGACAGATGTGAGTTCCTGCTCCGGTCCAGAGGGCAGGGTTACGTCAGCAACATCCAGGACTCTCACTTTCATCACAGCGAGACAGTGGTGAGGAAACAGCATATCTCTCATCCCTGCTGAATGCTCCCTCTAACCACTGACCTTCATCACTTTAAAACTCCACGCACGCACCCTGGTCCAACTCTGAATTGGTTTAAAATGTAGATGTTGTTTCAGGGTGGATCACAGAATCCTGTATCTCGAGACATCAGCTCACGGCATGGTAAGGAGATAACTTTGATTGCATTGATCCAGAACAATACTTAACTGATCCTCACGTCAGACTTACTACATCAAATAACAGAACGTTTACACCTGAAAGTGTATTGTAAAAACGTTATAGTATTGAGTATTGATTTATTAAGTAATTAACTTACTCTCCTATTTTTACAACTACTACTACAATGATATTAAATCCAAATCCCCAATTTTCTGTATGCTTTGCGTTGACTCGACTTATTTTGCCTGCCTCCCTGATCCCTCTCCTCTGCTCGGGTCTGTGTCCGTAACCCCTAGACGTGGTGGCCGGTCTGGGGGGTTCCTCCGCCATGCTGTCCCCCGTGGTGCAGACCGTGCTGCGCATGGGCTTCCAGGCCAGCCTGGTGGAGAGCCTGGTCCAGACCAAGTACCTCCTGAGCGGGCAGCACTACACCTCCGTCTCCGACCTGGTGACGGATGTGCTCCAGGCCGAGGGGGAGGAGAGACAGAGAGACCCCCAGAGCAGAGGTAAGGCCTATGGGGGCGTCTCGGTCTAGCGGTCAGGGGGTATGGCTCCCAGCCAGAATGTTCTGGGTAACCCCATTGTTGCGGTTTACCTGTAGGCATCATTGAGCCAAACCTAACATGCTGATAAATGGCACGAAACCGAATTCTCTGTAAGCTGCTTTGGATAAAAAAAAAATGCAAAGCGCAGTAGTTAAGATTAAATGATTAACAATGCTTGAGCTGTGTCTGCTAACTGTGTTCGTATCATTTGACCTTCCAGAGCCAGAGGTTCACCAGGGCCCCAGCACTGGAACACTCAGGACCCGGGCCCCCATTAAAGAGAAAGGTCAGAGTTCAAAATCCAGGGATACTTTTGTATCCATCAATGAATCCATTTACTAAACAGAATCCTCTGAGGTCATTGAGCAATGATTCATATTTATTTTATATTTTTGTGTGTGTGTATCCTTGTGTGTGTGTGTGTGTGTGTGTCCATGTGTGTGTGTGCGTGCGGTGAGCAGCTGTGGACCCTAGTCCTGAGGAGCTGCTGAGGCAGCTGCAGGAGGAGCGGACCTGCAAGGTGTGCATGGACAAACCGGTGTCCATCGTCTTCATCCCCTGCGGCCACCTGGTGGTGTGCAGCGACTGCGCCACCAGCCTGCGCCACTGCCCCATCTGCAGAGCCAGCATCAGGGGCAGCGTCCGGGCGTTCATGTCCTGACCGGTGGCGTTGGCCCGGCGATCCCCGCGTTAGAAGTGCAGTGGGGGGTTCAAAACCCTTTTTACGACAAGAGTGCACTGGTGTAAAAGTGTTGTATCAGAGTGTCTCCCGACACGATATGTAGGCAGTGTCTATTACACTGCAGACATTCCTAGTCATTGTTTGCCTTGGAGTTTTTGTTGCTATTGTGATTCAATTACAAAATGGCATTTGAAATAATGCCGTTTTTATAAATCAATTGTTTTAACACATTTAAAAAAAAATTTATGCTGTCAATCAGTGCTTATGTGAGAGAAACACTGAATATAGATCAGAATAAAAGTTCGGAAACATATATCAAAAGTACATGTTTTTTTATTAACAAACGACTATTTACACGTTGAACCGAACGCACAGCTGACGATTAGAATTACACCATCAGATCACGTCGAGTCGGAGCTTCAGTGATCCCAAAAGTATAGAGTAACAAATCAATTTCCTTCCACTTCCTATTCACAGAAATTGTTATTCCTATACAATGATGGTAATCTTTTATCTCCTTTTGAATCTAACACACAGTCATAGCAGGTTTTGGCTAAATTATAAATTATAGTGGTACGGAAAAGACGCTCTATTGCACTTTGATACTCATGTTTTCACATAATGACCATAGAAGCATAACACCAATGCTGTCATAATATGAAGAGCAGTAGACGTTTGCTAACCCAGTCCACACTATAGCTACACTGTAATTTTTACCTCTTCTTGTGACTCTTACTTATCTTAATAAAGAGTGGTGTTGGTCGGCCTATGTCTGGCAAACATATGGCCACTTTAAAAATAAGAGAAGTTTAGAGTCTCAGATGTTATCAAAATGACATGCAGGAAAACCACTGAAATAGTTTAATTAAAATCAAACATTTTGTGATTGGCTTTTGTAAATAAACATAAATTGCATTACCTTGAGAAGTAAATATTGAATTGAAATATAGGACAACGTAATATCTTTAAACTCTGATTTATGTTCAAAGCAAATGCAGATACTGACTGTTTAGACATAGCATGGGAACACAAACGGCATCAAACAAACCGTACCCAGCCCAGCATACATACACAAACATGCTTTAACACACGCAACCGTCTACAGTTTACTGTTGAGTTTAGAAAAGCTTTGTACAAAAATGAACAATGATAGATGATGGATGATCCGTAGCAGAATCTGAGTCGCCTTTCAGCTTGTACATGAACACATTTACCAACAGAGGGCAGAAGTGATTCAAACAAATGATAAGGCATCAGGAGTTTTGCCTTTAGTTCAGGTGGTTGGAAGAGCTCCAGGATAAGAAAGTGCTAATAACTGGTTAATATTACTTTAACCATAATATTACAAGTATTAACAATCAATTGAATGACTTTAAAACGTACTGTTGTAAAGTCATTGAATTAAGGTTCAGATGGCACACAACATGTTAGGTTAAGTAGGCTATCTGTATCAGAATTAATCAATTAGAATGATTGGAGACCATGGTTATGTATTTGTCATTCTTTTCATATACATAGAAATACAAAACCCATATAAAAACATGCTAGTACATCTTTACAGTTCAGACCATAGCACAGGAGAGGGAAAAGTGTACATGGTTCATTCCTTTGTGTTTCTCTGTAGCCAGAAACCCTTTCCCCTTCCATTTATCGGTCATATTGTTTTATAGCACACAGACAAATACGGTGGTGTGTAATCTTTTCTTTAGTGTGAGTTAAAATCATCGCCGTCAGCGTTGGAGTCTGTCAGCAGTTTGAAGCAACCAAAGCAGATCCTCCCTCAGACCCAATCAACTGAGTGTGGCTTCCAATCTAACACAACCAAAGTGTGAAACAGCAGAGAGCGCAATACTGAACTGGCTCTTGGTGGTAATAATGGAAATTGACAGTGATAGTAATACGTTTCTTTTGACTAAAGAATCCCATGCTCTTTGAAACTGCACCCTTTTCTCTATTCCAAGCTCTTTTTTTGATTCCAGCCTGATTCATTATTACACTATTCTATTTTTGACAGGAGCCCCGCCCCTTCTGTCTCTCTTTATAGCGCTCTTCTCCCCCTTGTGTGTGTGTCTCTCTCTCTCTTCCTGGACGGGCCTGCGTGATTCTGCATACAGTCCCTGGGCCTAAAGTCTAAAGTAAACAGGCGGCCATGCAATACAATGGCTCCCCCCAACAGACGCCACTGTAATTCGGCTGTCCGACCACCATGAGAAGCCCGAACCAGCAATCACACTTTTCAAATCCCACCACAGTCCTCTAGGAACAGGAGCGCCGCAGACTGGGGAAGGTCGCCCGCAGTCTGATCACATATGCACGCTGCATTTTACCCATAGATCGAGATGCTGCCCACGTTCCCGGTACAGAGTTGCGTTCATCAAAGTAATGAACCATAATGGCGGTTCACAGCAATTTGACATCGGCATTCAAAATCAAAGGACAAAAAATATATTTAAAAAGATTGATACTTCCCTAAGTGCACAGTATGAGACTCTTATACAGTCATTCCCCTCCATCAGCACACCCAGCAACACCATCATCACCACCATCAACACCCCCCCCCCCCCCACCCCCGTCCCCCCCCCCCCCTCCCCCCGACCCTGCTGAACAAAATGGAGTCGATGCCGGGAAGCATGTGCGTTTGGTACGCCAGTGGAACAACATGTCTGAAGTAGGACAGTGAGAGGGTAGATGAAGTGATGAAGAGATAGAGGAGAAATGTATGCCCAGGTCTCAGGCGTCCGGAGAGTTCTGGGGTCACGGCGAGCCACTCAGGGTGGGGCACTGTCTGGTCACCTCCCCTCCTATTTACGTAGACCTGGAGAGAAGAGACAACAGTACAGCCTGGGTTAATGTGGGACTGGTAATTCACACGTGCATTTAGATACACACACACACACACACACACACACACACAAAGATACACACACACACATAAATACACACGCACAGACACACACACACACACACACACAGACATGCAAAAAGACATAAACACACACAAACACATACACACACACACTAAATACACATACGCATAAAGACATACACACACGCCCATTCCTCTCTCGCTCACCAAAGACAATGCTGATTAATCTGTCAAGAGGCTAATTATACACTCATTTCCATGTTGGAACAGAATTAATATATTACATCCCGGGCATAATAAATTCCCCATGGTACCTAATTGATGGATCCAATTTTGAACAGAGCTGTGTATTTGCTATTAATGCTGAGAATGTTCTGGAGCTGTGTGAGGGATAGGCAAATGGATCACTGTAGTATCATCAGAGCAGAGCCATACATATAAGCCTAAGGGCCCATTGGGACAGAGACCCACACATTTATACTCCCCCAACAATGATTAAGCTCCTGCTCTGCCAAATTTGGACAGTTACACAGTTTAATTGTACCGTCAGCAATTTGCAAGTGTTAGCTTAAAGTGCAATTGTGTCCACATTAAAAAGAAAGGAAACGTGCATGTAAAACATTGGACAGGGGGACACTAGAACTGCTCAGAGCATGGCGGACTACACTATTCCCATGTTGAAACACCCAGCGCTGTATGCAGCGCACTCTGCAGTGCACAGCCATACTTACGGATACATGGGCTTTAACAGGAGATGGGAGGGTTTCTCATTGACATGGTAGAGTGGGAATGGATCAAATCCACCAATAAAATCAACTGAAAACAAAGGATGAAACAACACAAAAAATGACGACGTAAATAATCATGACAATGGCAGAACAGACGACAAAAACACAGAAAGGATCACTGGGGAACACAGTGTACAAATCAACTGAGTGGGGGGGGGGGGGTGATATGTAGGAGGGGGGAGGGTGGGATGCAATGGCTCATGACATCGTGCAAACACCTGAACACACACACCCTCTATTAAATATCTTTGTCATCTCATCATCGTGCGCGCGCGCGTGTGTGTGTGTGTGTGTGTGTGTGGAGGGTGGGGGGGGGGGAGGAGGCATGGAACGTGGAAAGTTGGCCAGCTGTCAAAATAACCTAAGCCTTTTTTTTATCACTCAGCCACAGAGGTGACCTTCACTGCACGTGCTCCATCGACCGGCCGCTCAAACCCTTCTGTTTATTCTCCCACCCAAAGAATATAGAGCCGCTCAGGGCCGTCAGGTAGAGAGGCACAGCAAACACTGCCCTGCAGTATGGAGGATAACAGTGTGGGAGAGAATGAGAGAGAGAGAGAGAGAGA